>NC_050173.1:4238674-4538674 GCF_008315115.2 Sander lucioperca
AGGGACTTGGAGGAGCTGGATAAATACCAATGAGACATGATGATAAGGTAATAGCTTTTACACCCAGTAGTAAGTAAGAACAAAAACAAACATGTCACATTCTGATAAGAATTCAGCGGCATCCGGACTAGATACCTTTTCATATACAGAGTATAAAATGCAGGACATAGAACATAATATTGATCCAGAAAATAATTTACTAAGCAATATCAATACCAGCTGCAGTTATTATACAGAGATGAAATTTAATAAAACTTTCCAACTAGAACATAATATATCAATTATCCACTTTAACAGCAGAAGCCTATATTCCAACTTCCATCCATCCATCCATCCATCTTCTTCCGCTTATCCGGTAACGGGTTGCGGGGGTAGCAGCTCCAGCAGGGGACCCCAAACTTCCCTTTCCCGAGCCACATTAACCAGCTCCGACTGGGGGATCCCGAGGCGTTCCCAGGCCAGGTTGGAGATATAATCCCTCCACCTAGTCCTGGGTCTTCCCCGAGGCCTCCTCCCAGCTGGACGTGCCTGGAAAACCTCCCTAGGGAGGCGCCCAAGGGGCATCCTTACCAGATGCCCGAACCACCTCAACTGGCTCCTTTCGACGCGAAGGAGCAGCGGCTCTACTCCGAGCTCCTCACGGATGACTGAGCTTCTCACCCTATCTCTAAGGGAGACGCCAGCCACCCTCCTGAGGAAACCCATTTCGGCCGCTTGTACCCTGGATCTCGTTCTTTCGGTCATGACCCAGCCTTCATGACCATAGGTGAGGGTAGGAACGAAAACTGACCGGTAGATTGAGAGCTTTGCCTTCTGGCTCAGCTCTCTTTTCGTCACAACGGTGCGATAAATTGAGTGTAATACCGCACCCGCTGCGCCGATTCTCCGACCAATCTCCCGCTCCATTGTTCCCTCACTCGCGAACAAGACTCCAAGGTACTTGAACTCCTTCACTTGGGGTAAAGACTCATTCCCTACCTGGAGAAGGCACTCCATCGGTTTCCTGCTGAGAACCATGGCCTCAGATTTAGAGGTGCTGATCCTCATCCCAGCCGCTTCACACTCGGCTGCGAACCGATCCAGTGAGTGCTGAAGGTCACAGGCCGACGATGCCATCAGGACCACATCATCTGCAAAAAGCAGCGATGAGATCCCCAGCTCACCAAACTGCAACCCCTCTCCACCCCGACTACGCCTCGATATCCTGTCCATAAATACTACAAACAGGATTGGTGACAAAGCGCAGCCCTGGCGGAGGCCAACTCTCACCTGAAACGAGTCCGACTTACTGCCGAGAACCCGGACACAGCTCTCGCTTTGGTCGTACAGAGATTGGATGGCCCTGAGAAGGGACCCCCTAACCCCGTACTCCCGCAGCACCTCCCACAGTGTCTCCCGGGGGACCCGGTCATACGCCTTCTCCAGATCCACAAAGCACATGTAGACCGGTTGGGCATACTCCCAGGCTCCCTCCAGGATCCTTGCGAGAGTAAAGATCTGGTCCTTTGTTCCACGACCAGGGCGGAATCCGCATTGTTGCTCTTCAACCTGAGGTTCGACTATCGACCGAACCCTCCTTTCCAGCACCTTGGAGTAGACTTTACCGGGGAGGCTGAGAAGTGTGATACCCCTGTAATTGGCACACACCCTCTGGTCCCCCTTTTTGAAAAGGGGAACCACCACCCCGGTCTGCCACTCCTTAGGCACCGTCCCCGACTTCCACGCAATGTTGAAGAGGCGTGTCAACCAAGACAACCCCTCCACACCCAGAGCTTTAAGCATTTCTGGACGGATCTCATCAATCCCTGGGGCTTTGCCACTGTGGAGTTGTTTAACTACCTCAGCAACTTCCACCAGGGAAATTGACGACAATCCCCCATCATCCTCCAGCTCTGCCTCTACCATAGAGGGCGTATTAGTCGGATTTAGGAGTTCCTCAAAGTGCTCCTTCCACCGCCCTATTACCTCCTCAGTTGAGGTCAACAGCGTCCCATTCTTACTGTACACAGCTTGGATGGTTCCCCGCTTCCCCCTCCTGAGGTGGCAAACGGTTTTCCAGAAGCACCTTGGTGCCGACCGAAAGTCCTTCTCCATGTCTTCTCCGAACTTCTCCCACACCCGCTGCTTTGCCTCTTTCACGGCAGAGGCTGCAGCCCTTCGGGCCCTTCGGTACCTTGCAACTGCCTCCGGAGTCCCCTGGGATAACATATCCCAGAAAGACTCCTTCTTCAGTCGGACGGCTTCCCTGACCACAGCTCCCCGCCGCAGCTTCAGCAATGGAAACTTTGAACATTGTCCACTCGGGTTCAATGCCCCCAGCCACCACAGGGATGCACAAAAAGCTCCGCCGGAGGTGTGAGTTGAAAGTCTGTCGGACAGGGGCCTCCTCCAGACGTTCCCAGTTCACCCGCACTACCCGTTTGGGTTTACCAGGTCTGTCCAGAGTCTTCCCCCACCCTCTGACCCAACTCACCACCAGATGGTGATCAGTTGACAGCTCTGCCCCTCTCTTCACCCGAGTGTCCAAAACATACGGCCTCAGATCAGATGAAACGATTATAAAATCGATCATTGACCTTTGGCCTAGGGTGCTCTGGTACCAAGTACACTTATGAGCATCCCTATGTTCGAACATGGTGTTCGTTATAGACAATCCATGACTAGCACAGAAGTCCAACAACAAACAACCACTCTGGTTTAGATCAGGGAGGCCGTTCCTCCCAATCACGCCTCTCCATGTGTCTCCATCATTGCCCACGTGCGCGTTGAAGTCCCCCAGCAGAACTATGGAGTCCCCTACTGGAGCCCCATACAGGACTCCATTCAGGGTCTCCAAGAAGGCCGAATACTCCGAGCTCTTGTTTGGTGCATACGCACAAACAACAGTCAGAGTTTTCCCCCCCACAACCCGCAGGCGTAGGGAGGCGACCCTCTCGTCCACCGGGGTAAACTCCAACGTAGCGGCGCTCAGCCGGGGACTTGTGAGTATCCCCACACCCGCTCGGCGCCTCACACCCTGGGCAACTCCGGAGAAGAAAAGAGTCCAACCCCTATCCAGGAGTATGGTTCCAGAACCGAGACTGTGCGTAGAGGTAAGCCCCACCAGATCCAACTGGTAGCGCTCCACCTCCCGCACAAGTTCCGGTTCCTTCCCCCACAGAGAGGTGACGTTCCACGTCCCCAGAGCCAGCGTCTGCTGCCCGGGTCTGGTCCGTCGAGGCCCCTGACCTTCACTGCCTTCACTGACCACTGACCTTCACTGCCACCCTGCCTATATTCCAACTTCCATAGCATTAAAACATATTTAAGCCAATTTAAGAATCAATTCAACATCATAGCAATATCAGAGACCTGGATCAAAACTGAGAAAGGTGTGGACTTTGAGATTGACGGCTACGAACTGAATTATAAAAACAGAGTGAATAGAAGTGGAGGGGGTGTGGCAATATACGTAGATAAAAGATTGAATTATAAGGTGGTGGAGAGTATGACAGCAGCTGTTGATGATTTGCTAGAATGTATTACAGTAGAAATTTGTATGGAAAGGACAAAAAATATTGTTGTGAGCTGTATATACAGAACTCCTGGATCAAATATTGAGATATTTAAAGAGTGGATGGAAAATAATTTTACAAAAACATTGCAAAAGATCATGTTCTTATGTGGAGATTATAACATTGACCTATTAAATCAAAAAAAGCATAAAATGACAGAAGATTTCATAAATACAATATATAGTATGGGCTTATATCCAACTATCACCAGACCCAGTAGAATTACATCTCATTGTGCTACATTAATAGACAATATATTTGCGAACGATATGGAAAACAATGTAGACAGCGGGCTATTATATAATGACATAAGTGATCATTTACCTGTTTTCATCGTCTATCACTGTAATTATAGGAAACCCATGGACATTAGGCATTTCAAATACAAAAGAGTAAGAACTGCGGAAAACATAAATGCTTTTAAGGAAGAGTTACTGAAACAAAACTGGAAAATATTATATGAAGAAAATGACATTGATAAAGCATACAATGGATTTCTAAAAACTTTTACAACATTGTATGACAAAAATTGTCCTGTAAAACAATACAGTGATAGACAAAGTAAAACAAATAGCCCATGGATCACTAAGGGTTTATCTAATGCCTGCAAAAAGAAAAATACATTGTATAGAAAACTTATCAAGTATCGCACCCCAGATGCAGAAAATAAATATAAAAAGTATAGAAATAAATTAACTAATATTATGAGGATATGCAAGAAAGAATACTATAATAAAATATTAGATGACAATAAAAATAACATGAAAGGTCTATGGAATATTCTAAATAGTATTATTAGAAATGGAACTACAAATGGGAAGGCAAGTTACCCAGAATTTTATATTGAAAATGACAAGAAAATAGAAAACATGGAAGATGTGGTTAGTGGTTTTAACAAATTTTTTGTAAATGTGGGACCAGATTTAGCTGAAAAAATAAAAAATACAGAAATAACAGAAGGAGTAAAATCTGATCTGTGGAATTGTAATCCGACCTCTATTTTCCTTAGAGCAGTGGAAAGTAATGAAATAATAAACACTGTAAAAAATTGTAAAAGCAAATGTTCCACGGATTGGAATAATATTGATATGAGTATAATAAAACAAGTTGTTGAAGAAATTGCTGAACCACTAACTCATATTTGTAACTTGTCTTTTCAATCTGGTAAATTTCCAAACAAAATGAAAATAGCAAAAGTAATACCAGTATATAAAACTGGGGATAGACACCTTTTCACAAATTACAGGCCTGTTTCTATACTCCCCCAGTTCTCCAAAATCCTTGAAAAGCTTTTTACAGAAAGACTTGATCATTTTATCGAAACATCCAAGCTTCTAGTGGACAGTCAGTATGGATTCCGGGCAGATAGATCAACAACTTTGGCACTAATGGAATTAGTTGAGGAAATCACAAATTGCGTAGATAAAAAGAAACATGTAGTGGGAATTTTTATAGATCTAAAGAAAGCATTTGACACCATAAATCATGACATTTTATTACATAAATTAGAGAAATATGGTATCAGAGGAGTTGGATTGGAATGGGTGAGTAGCTACTTAACAAACAGGCAACAATTTGTAGAAATTGGGGATCATAAATCAACATACATGAACATAACATGTGGGGTACCACAGGGGTCGGTCTTAGGACCAAAGCTTTTCATAATTTACATCAATGATATATGCAGGGTATCGGATATACTAAAATGTATTCTATTTGCGGATGATACAAATATTTTCTGTTCTGGTGATAATTTACAGCAGCTTTTGGAGATGATCACATCAGAAATTGTCAAATTAAAACAGTGGTTTGATGTAAATAAACTGTCATTAAATATAAGCAAAACAAAGATAATGTTATTTGGAAAACATAAAACTAACTGTCAAGTAGAAATACAAATCGATAACATAAGTATTGAAAGAGTATATGAAAATAAATTTCTTGGTGTGATTTTAGACCACAAAATCTGCTGGAAACCTCACATAAACCATGTCAAAGCAAAACTAGCAAAGACGATAGCAATAATAAATAAATCAAGACATATTTTAGACAATAAATCATTACATACTCTGTATAATACACTCATACAGCCATATCTAAGTTACTGTGTGGAAATCTGGGGAAATACATACAAAACCAACCTACAGCCGTTATGCACATTACAAAAGAAAGTAGTCAGAATCATAAATAATGTTGGATACCTGGAGCACACAAGTCCTTTATTCTTCAAGTCACACATTCTGAAATTCATTGATCTGGTTAAATTTAAGACTGCACAAATCATGTTCAAAGCAAGAAATAATTTACTTCCAGGAAATTTACAAAAAATGTTTATGGAAAGACAGGGTGGGTATAACCTGAGAGAACAAATAAACTTTAAAAAACTCAAAATAAGAACAACTTTAAAAAGTATGTGCATCACGATTGGTGGGGTGAGTTTGTGGAATGGGCTAGACCAGGTGCTTAAACATTGTTCAAACATAACAAAGTTTAAAAAGTTATATAAAAACACTTTATTAAAAGGATATGAAGAGGAAGACAGATGATGGTGAAAGGGGGTTAGTGTATGGATTGTTAGGATGATGGATTTTCGGAAATGGGTTGTTGATGTACTCAAAATGTAAATAAAAAAACAAAAGGGTTTGGTACGTGAAGAATTAGAGATGTATTGTTGTGTATATTCATTATCATGTTGTAAAAATATATGATATATAAAGAAATGACAAAGTGAATCAGGGGTAGGAAACTTTACAAGCTTCGGCTTCATCCTGCTCCTTTTCGGACAAATTTTTTAAATCAAAAATGGTAATAGTATTTTTAATATTACTTGTAAACACTGGATGGAGATTGTTCCTTTTCCTTTGGTGTGTTGCTACACACTTTTATTTTATAGATATATTTATATATGTGTATTTGTATATATATGCATATGTATGTATGTATATGTATATATGGGTACATACTGTATGGGTATATGTATTTTTAATTTTGTTCGAAATAAAAATAAATGAAAATGAAAAAATGAAAATGAAAAAGTCTAATAACAGGAAAATATGTACTATACATACTCATCCAAGCCTGTTTTAAATTGCATTTTTTCGTATTTCTCTTCTAAGACTACATTTATCTTTCCTCCATCTGTCCTTTAAGGCTCTTAGCTGTAATCCAAGGACCGGGCTGGTTCATTAATATGCAATGTTGACATAATTTAGACAGAATCAGCATCCAGTTGCCCATAACATAATTACTTCACCTGCCTTCCGTACATGCTTCCTCTGTAGCTATGCTTGTTAGAGGGGATATAGAGCGTCATCTCTCTTTTTCCAGGCAGTAAATAGAAAATATTCTCTGTTGCTACTGAATAAATATGAGGGAGTCATTGCCAGCAACCATTTAACAGAAGATGATGTGCAGCAGGTGGCCAAATATAACATAAACCCAGACAAGGCTAGAATTTTGATTAAATTATGATGTGGCATGGTACAAATCTTGTTTTGAATTAGTATGAGAAATAGGTTTAATCACATATTTTACAAAATTATGAAGTTAGCAAGCCAGAGACGATTGGTGGTAACTATAAGGGTTTTCAGTGTCAACGCCGAAACAGCAGAGACCTTGCATTTCAATTTTGCAGCCATTTAGCTGTCACTCTTAATCAGTGCCACAAAATGGAGTGCAAGAATGGAAAACGATCAACATTGCTAACAGGGCAACAGCCACTGTGGTTACATAACCACGTAAAACGTAAATTCCCACATGTCCTTCTGGCTGATTATGTGTGATGGAAAATATACAAAGTATTTTTATTCTCCTAGGCTGTTAAGATAAAGGTAAGATTTGTCCAACAAGTGTTTTAAAGTACCTGTTTAAACTTAGCCTGCCACATCTTTATCTCTCTGTCTGGTTGTGTCTCCCTCTTCTCTCTCAATCCTGTTAGCAAGAAGAAGGCTGAATAGCAATCACTGTTAGCCAATCATAGTCGTATTCTGATTAGATCTTTAGTCAAGTGACCAGAGGGTAATCATGTTTATATCAAGGCCGATTCATTGTGCAATAGAGCTCTTGTGTCAGGCATCTCCATAAATAGATCCGAGAATTGAGTTCATAGCAACGGACATTAAGAGGCCAGGAGTGCAGCACACAACAACGAGAAAAAACATTTCACGAAGTTGATGGGATAATGACTGCATGGACAATCAGTTCAGTGGATTGGGCCTGTGAAGGGAGAGAACAATGTCTCTCTGAGTTGAGTTTACCAGCAAAATCAATCTGGAGTCAGAGGAAAGGTTTACTGTTGAAAGGGAGACAACAAGTTTTCAGTCAAATTGTATTTTTTAGTTTAACATAATGGTATTAAAATTACAATTGTTTTATGGGAAATGTTTCACTATGATAAGATACAAAATACTTTAATAATCCCCTAGGTGGGAAACTAAGTGTCACTGTGCATACTGCGTAGGACAGACAACAGGTAGGACAACAGGATAAGACATATACATCTCAAGACAATGCAAAATGAGGGGAGAGATTCAGATGAACATGTTTTCTATCTATGGCCTTTGGTTGCTCTAGTGGTTTTAATATTCTAGTATTTCATAACCTTTTATTCTTTCAATTAATCTTATTAATTTAACTCTATTCTGCTTTAATTTTGTTCACATTATACTGCATATTTATCTATTGCCATTTATTGTTGTTTTTGTTGATGTTATTTTTCTTGCTGTTGTGCCATATTCAGCTTGCTAGCTCGAACTTTGGTCAACTCTGGTTTGTTTTTAAACGTGCTATATAAATTAACTTGATTTTCATTTGATTTGATAAAATATGTAAACATCAATGACTGCACTGATATGACATTAACATCTAAATTATTATTAATTGTTTCCATTCAAACTCTACTGTTTCTTTGAATAGGCAACAAGCTATGAGGACTTCCATTACAGAGAGTAAACTGTACAGCCGGCTTTATTATCCTACTTTACTAAAGTGATTTTCACAAAGGCCAGTTCCTCATGGTAGGTATTATCCTGATTTCATAAGATCAGATTTTAATCAAGGCTGGCGCTCTTAAGATGGGTATTACATTGAGAATAACCGCTGGTGGTACCAAAAGATCACAGAGGCCCTCTCTCTGTCTCATGCTGCGAGTACAGGATGTGTTTTTATTCATGTGTTCAGTCATTGTATTTTTATAAAATGGCTATTAAAATAAAAGATAAAGAAAAGAAAAACAATTGTGGAAATATTTCAAGGAGTGGTGCCATAAAGAATCTCATTTGTGAAGGCTTTGTGCAGAAAGTGTGCAGAAAGTGTAGCATGATACAATAGAAGAGGGTCACTAATGGTCTCACTAATGGAACAAAGGCTGATTTAATGACTCCCCAAAGATTATAGGTACATTCTGTGATAAACTTGCAGAATAATATGGGTCTTTCATTAAGCTGCTATAGATATTTTGGATTGCAAACTTGGACCAATTAATGTGAAAAATGAACAATCATGCTTCACGTTTACTGCCTAAACCTGTTAGTTATTCTAAAGGGTAAAAAAAATCACATTAGCATATGATGGCATTGTTTTTTTTGACAGCAAAACAAGCAGGCCAGCTTCCACTCTACTGTGTGGTTTAGGATAGGCAGATATTTAGGTAACACACATATTATTACTGTCAAACTGCCAATACCTTTGATGGATTTGCCTGCCCAGGGACTGCTGATGAAATGTAGCTACTGAGCTTATACTGGGGCTGCCCTCGTTCTCCGTAAAATTAGCTGGAATATAATGTAACATTAGCGTTTATGTACAGTGAGCACTGCGCCAGACTCCGTTTAAAAAACACCCCCTTCAATGATACATTTCTTGTAAGAAAATAGAGGAAGTAACAAGTGAAGCAGCTTAAAAAGTGACGTATTTTCTTTTTAAATAACGTTTAGTTATGTGCGGTGGATCCAATTCATGCCGATGTGAAGAGTGGTTCATGTGGATTTCAAAAAGTAACGGATACATATTTCAAAAACTTTAAAGTGTTATATTTGGTGTGGAACAAGTATTAAAAGTACAACATGATTCAAAACATTTCCACGCTTTGATTAGAGCTTGTTGCATAATATTAAGTTGGTATCAGTAATGTTATACAAACGGCCTGGCCTAACGTTAGCATGTTATAACGTTAACGTTAATGTGGCAGGGGTTTTCAAACCCCAGTAACGTTACCGGAGGGCCCAAGCCAGACAGCTCTACGTCCTCCCGAGTAGAGAATGAAATAATGCTGCGAAAATAGAAAATCAGATCCAAACCACATTTGGTGGTGGTTTGAAATGCGATTCAAATGTAGCTACACGTTGTTCCCACAGCAAACCATGCAGATAGGTTGGTACTGTGTAATTTAGGGTGTTTCACACCTGCCTTGTTTAGTTTGGTTGAATTAAACCCAGGAGCTTTAATCCACTTGGAGCAGTTCGTTTGGGCAGGTGTTAACACGGCAATCGCACTAGGTATCGCTAAACGGCTCCTGTATTCAGGTGTGCTTAGCAATCTGCAATGCAGCAGAACATGTAAACTGTAGCAGCTTGCAGTGTTTCTCTCACATAAAATTTACTGCAGTCAAGCTAGCCGTCACTCGTATCTCTGAAGTCTGTAGTAGTGAGTGAGCAGAGAGCAGCCAGGATGGAAAGTGACGGTGATCCCCAAAGCTCTCCGCTGGGTAACGTTAGCGGAGCTGCCGAACCCGCTGCCGGCGCCTTGACTGCTGCTGCTGCTACTGGTGGAGATGAGAGCCTTTACAGCCTGACTGTCATTTCCTTAAAGGTCATCCCGAAAAGCGACTCCATGGAGAGAGGGTGGTTCATTACGTGGAAGGACAGAGCAGATATAAGTTTTTTTTTATTTTTCTTTGGACTCGAAGTTGAATGGTCTTCTTTCTCTCTCTGTTGTTCCGCCATTGTGAGTCAGCCTTGAAGAAATGTAGGCGCACGGCCCACTTCTTTGCATCTTTCCTTGTCGTAAGTTCCCAATTTCCGATTACAATAAAACGCAGCATAACTGGCACTGTCAAGCTCCACCTGGGCAGACGGGGAGACCAACCCCTGCTGACTGACCTGTCGTGGTTTGAACAACAGTACACAAACTCGAGGGTTCATCGTGCCAGATGGCAAAATGGTTATTAAAAACTAAAGAAAGAAGAATTTAAAACAGATCTGATGTATCAAGCATGCAACATAGCTCCAAATCTAATTGTTCAAAGAAAGAAAAGCAGAGCAATAATTTGCCAGACAGGATGTAAACACACACACACACACACACACACACACGATACAGACACAGATAGATAGCCCCAGTCTTCCCCTGTGTATTTTAGAAACAACAGAGCAGAGTGAGCATCCACAGGGCCAGATGGCAAAAAAGCAACATCATTATTCAGACCATTACCTCAGCTAATTGAGGCACTACACACAACTCACACACACATCACATATGCATATACACGTGCATATAACTTCATCAGTTTAACGCAACTCTGTCTCACACCTGCACACACATACATAATGTATAGTATGTGCATCTGCAGCTACAGATGTGCTGTCGATGGATTTGTAATATACAGATCATAAGCATGCATATTCATGTCGATATACTCATTTATATTCATATCGATGTTCCATCAGAAATGCAACCCCTTATTCACACACACCATCAGTTCCTTACCAAGCACACCAGTGCATCAGAACCTTTTGAAAACAAGGTATACTTCAAAACTCTTAATTGAGTTTCACCTGTTGTAAGGCTGTCACTCATCTATAGACTCATCTATAGTGGCCTTGTTTAAGATGGATTGAGATAGATGTTGGACTTCCAAAGGTCTGTCAGACTAAGGAGAAGTGGCATCATCAAGAAACAAGAATAAAATAGTTTTAAGTCAATAATAGCGGAAATCTAAATAAATATTTCCATTGGATTACATTTCCAAGTTAATGTCAAGGGCTTTTGCCTTTACATTAGAGAGAGAGAGCAGTTCTTATGTATGTGCATTATGACAAAAGGTGGGCTGGCAACAAAAGGTAAAGATACAAAGGAGCAACACTTGGCTTTATGCTCAACAACCTTTCTGGCGAGGATGGTTTTGATATATGTCACCATTAAAGTAATACAAAAATAAATACTAGGTAAAAAATGATGAAATCAAAAAGGCTTGCATTTCTGATGATACACAGTGTCATCTTTTTAAAGCTCGATAGCAAAGGGATTTGTTTTAAATGTTGTTTAGAGTACAAATTACTTCATTCAACACATTCACTCTGTTGTGGCTTGTGCAACTCATTGTACATTCTACATTCAACAATCTTCTTTGTAGGTCTCATAGTTTCTTAAAATGTGACAGTTATGGCCACTACGTGTGCAGCAATGGCAGTTTTGCTCCACAAGAGCTAAATGGACACATCTGTAAAAAACATGTACCTTATTTTAGGAAAGTTATGACAAACAGTATTATTACTTATATTCTACTCTTGTACGCATTATTTAGTAACGACTACTCATTTACAGTAGCTCAAAATGTTCCCATGTGTCACTGCCGTACACTTTGTGAAGAAAGAAAGATGCAAAAAACAACACATTTCATTTTCATCTAGCACTGGTTGCAACAGACTTATTTTTTCACAGAACCCTCATTTAAACCTGAGATGCTATCCCCACTGTGTGCTTCTTCTCATTCAAAGGGCAGAACCAGCATATTTTAACACTTTAACCAATTAAACAAGGTAGGGGAAGCACTTACAAGTGGCAAGGAATATGGAGGCTGTTTATGCTGGTTGTTCTCTGGTAAACACGGCTCCTGGGAAACATTACATGGTGCCGAACTCAGTGAACTCGCTAATACAATGCTTAGTGATTTTGGTTTTTGGTTTTTATGAGGACTATGGTTGACTGCTCCTTAGATCTCTGCAGGGTAAATTGAGACAGCTACCTAGACTATCTGTCAAGTTTTCTCTCGCACAACTATTTTACTATTTGCTATTTTACAGCTTAGCACCGCCCATGATGATTGTGATTGGTTTAAAGAAATGCCAATAAACCAGAGCACGTTTTTCTCCCATCCCGGAATGCTGTGTGGACTAGCCAGACCCTCCTCTGCTCCGCAGCGTGTGGATGGTCCGGCAAAGCGAGCCTAACCAACCGTTGACACTTGCCATTCTAGGAAATCTGGTGGGTCTAAAACTTGTTGCCGTGGATATCCTTCCAAATGCTGAT
Organism: Sander lucioperca; assembly: GCF_008315115.2. Lineage (NCBI taxonomy): Eukaryota > Metazoa > Chordata > Actinopteri > Perciformes > Percidae > Sander > Sander lucioperca. Next base: position 4,251,475 of record NC_050173.1, read on the forward strand.
GTCCAGTACTCCAGAGATACAGCATGTATGTTCAGGAAACCCTTCTATTCTTCCTCTACATACAGTGTCTCAGCCGCAATGTGACCATGTTTGGTTCTGAAGCCAAGTTACTCTGAAAGCCTGCTGGTTGAACAGACTCTGTGCAGGAAAACACAAGTTATTTTATCGGTATAAAAGGAACATAAGTGATTAGTTTAAATGGAAGACATAATGGAAGACAAACTAAGAAAAAGCTCACTGTCTCATCCTACGTCGTGTGTGCAGTTAACTGTGCTGCAGTTAAACTATGATACATTCCGCGGCATATCTGCTCCGCGAATGGTCCGCATACGTTACAGCTGGAACACACCGCACGCATAAGTGCGTATAGCAGCGTATCACATGTTATCCAATCTGTCCGGCCACACCGGGCATCTCCTCTATTTCTTGCGTGATACGCCAGCATATGTGTCAAGCCAGGCAGGTAATCACAAACAGGAAGACCACAGTGCAGCTGGATATTTTAAATAAACACATTTCAAAATAAAACAGCCAGGTTTATGGTGATTTTGGCTGTCTTGACTTCTCACAGCGAGACACGCAAGGGGAGAGAGAAGGGGGAATGACATGCAGCAAAGGGCTGCAGGTCAGAGTCGAACCTGGGCCCACTGCGTTGAGGAGTAAACCCTCTATACGTGGGCGCCCACTCTACCAAGTGAGCTATCTGGGCACCCAGGTATTAATAAAGTTAATGGGCATGGTGGAACCAGTCAGGCTTTAGCTAAATAATAGCATCTGAAACCATTCTGTCAAACTAACTGAATCAGCAAAATCACAAGTCTAAATTCCTTATATACTGCTTGGACTTAAAAGCAAACACTGACCTTTGTGGAGAATACAACAGTAAATTCACAATGTTCTACCACCTGATATCATATCTGTTATTTTAAAATTCTAGCAGTTCAGGATTATTTTCTAAGAGTTGAACAAACTCTCAGATGACAATAACAACGTAAGGATAAGAATTCTGGATGCTGGGCTTCTCCCCTGTGATATGCGCAGCTCCACTACTTTTAACTGCCATGTTTTATGCATGAGAGTCTGGATAACAAACAAGAACTGGAGTGAAAATAAAACAAAAAAAAGAAAGAATGGGAGAACGAGAGGGGATCGGAGAAACCTACAAGTTGGCAGAAATCAACACAGTGAGTCTCCCAGTCTGACAGAGAGTGAGAGCACTTCTTTAAACATTTTCCCAGTAGTAGAAAGGATCCCTAGAAAGACAGCAGACTTGATTTAGTCTGCACTCCTCCATCTCTCTTTCTCCTCCCATCTGTCTCTCACTCCTCCTTTCTGTCTCGTTTTGCCTCCTCCCTCCCTCCCTCCCTTTTAGGAGTAAACGTGTTGATGTACCAATAATACCTGATTGTAATTTGTAAACAAAGTATTCCTGTTGGAGGAATAAACTTCAATCATTAAGCCATCTAATCTACCAAGCAAAAGCCGAAAGACAAGAATAATTAGTTTTGTTGGAGCGCTGAGGTAGAGGGATGGAACCAGACAACCACTTAATATTAGTTTTCTAATTTCTGGATTGCTTCACAAAAGTATATTGTTATATATTTCACATGCCCTGTAACATGGCATACCAGATGAAAATATATGTACTCCTTATTCTCCTCCTTGTTAATCAGTTCTGCCAAAAGCAATAGCCATATCTGCTACAATAAAGTTGAACTGAGATTTAATAACAAATTTCAAACAGTTTCTGCCAACACTCCCAGCACGTCAAAAGGCGACGCTTGGTCAGGTGACTTTGGCTTTTGTTACTGACGCAAAAAGTCTCCTTTAGCGTCTAGCCCTTTTGGTGTAATATTTAGACGCACTTGGTCGGGACTCTTGGCGTCACTTTTTGACGCTCTGGGTCGGGACGTACGTTTAACTGTACGTTAGGTTTAGGAAAAGATTGTGGGTGGGGTTAAAAATTTTACATTGCAGTGACACACGGGACATGAACCCTGGTCTCCTGGGTGAAAGTCCTGTGTTGTTTGAACCATCCACTACCCCAACCTCCTTATGTGGATTTTGGTCTTTCATACTACTCAATACCGTTGTTTTGCTCTTAACATCACATCATCTTACAGCGCTGCGGTCGAGCTGCTGCTATGCCTGGTGCGTTCCATACAGACACTAAAGGGTGATTTTTGCGTCGGTATATGGCGCTGAGAGCCACTGACCAAGCGTCAGTATTTGACGAGTTGGGAGTGAGAAAGGGTTGTTTCTGCAGCATAGAATAAGTCTCAAATATTTATTATGCAACTTGGCAACTTGATGTTCATCTCTGGTTCACATGCACTCAACAAGAGTCTTGTTCAGTCATAGCTGACCAGCTTCGTGGTAACTTGTAGCCCATTTCCAGTGTAGGGACTTTTCTTGGAGCTCAGAACCATTTTAGGAACTTAGGATCTTTACATATACTTGCGATGGACAGGACAGGTTTGTATTTGACTAGCAATGTAATATAATATGTGGTGGATAAGCTTGCTAAAAGTGGTAAGTGTAGTTGCTAATGGTAGCTAGTTAGTAGAGCTGATCTAATAGGTGATTATTCTTCTTCGCACTTTCTTTTAAATTTACAGAAGCCCTGGTAGGCAAGTGAGAAAAACAAAACAAAACAATTCTGATCTTAATAGTTTTCTCTCCTGTGCCAGGATCATTTTTCTAAGTTACTTTTTGTCATCTGAGAAAAAAGGTAAAAGTTTTTGTTGTTGCAACGCTCATTTCGACCACAAGAGGCTGAAGTGCACCACTACCCCAGGTTGTAGCACCGATTGCTTTTAGTCCTATCAATAGTGATGGCAAAATGAAGCTTCGTGAACAATTGTCTTTAGATGCTGAGTCCACTAGATGGCACTCTCTGTTCAACAAATGATTAAAAGCACACTGAATTGCCATTCCTTGAGCCATTTTCTTTAAACCAAGTGTGCCACCTAGTGGGCTCAGAAAATAAAGAAAATGATTCATGAAGCTTCATGAAGCTGCATTTGGCCATCACTACATTACTGTGCAAATGATCGGACTAGCTCTCTCTAGTGATGATCTTAAAGCCCATCTTCACCCTATAGGCCATAAGGTTCACTTCAGTTTTTCAAAAATAATGGAACGACACTTATGATGACGGTGAGGATTCCCCTGAGGGCAAGTGCCGAGGGAAAGTGAACGAGGGCATGTAGAACCACTAATGAAACGTAGCAAGAGTTAACTTTTCTTTTTCAAACATCAGGAAAGCTAATTCCACTGCAAACTTTCTTCTCACCTCATTAAATGAATGAAACAACGTCGGCAATTACAGCAACTGCATGAAATAAAGTCTCATAGTCAAATGAATTAACCTTCTTGCCGTCACTCATAAATTATGTATGTAGCCTAAACACAGTTACTGTGGGGAGTATGATGATAAACAATTTATAAGGAAAGCCGTGTGATGCTGATATTAACCGGGGGAATCTGATGCTGAGCTATGAATCAAAACCTACGCCACAGGTGTCTACGGCGGGATTACTGTAAGTTGGTTCTGCAGGTTTTGGTGAAGCATCAGGGTAGCCATGAAGTGAAAATATGATGCATATGATACCTGACTGGATACCTGTGCGGATTTACATTTTATATTAGATAATTATAATAATACATTATTTATTTAATTTTTGCTTCATGCTGCTTTATGCCAGTGTCACATCCTACACTAATGTATACTGTTCCATCACTTGGAAGCAACAGGATGCTTACAAGTCAAACATTCAAACTCAATTACATATTGCACACAAAATCAAACACAAATATTTTACATATGTCGTGCATCTTTTGAAACACATTTGAAAGAAGAAAAAAATCTGCCCGACCCATTAGGTATCTTTGAAATGATAAGAATTGCTTGGCTAAAGGCTAAAGCTACCCTTGGCTTATTGAACGGCAAAAGACAGCTTCTAAAGGCTAACCTAGCTCGTAACATTCATTATTTTGTCTCCTCTACCTGCGTGTTGAGTTTAATGTAAGAATGAGACTACATCTGGCCTGGATGAGGGCATATCTTTCCTACTTCTAGAGGGGTTTGTGCTGTGTTAAACTGACTCAACCAGGCTCTGTTTCAGTTTGCGTTTCGGAGCCGGGCCTGCTAGCTTTTATTGCGTCTCCCTCGTAGAGACGGGCAGCACCGTCTGAATGTTGCTGCTGTTGGGTCTCCACTTGCCTTCTCTTCTGTGTCGTAGTTCAGGTTTTAAAAAGGTGTATTTTACAAAAGTTGTGTTATGGGAAACAAGAAAACAGTCTTTCTTTCCAATAGTGTTTTCCGTATGGAGCGTGGCTTTCCAGCGTCAGCCTGCAGCGGGCTCGCTCCAATCTTCTTTCACACTAACTACATTCACTGAAAGAACTGTCGTAACAAGGATGTGGATAGGCAGAATTAAAGAGGTTATACTGTCGTGTGGTGAATCTAAAAGCAAGTAAGGAAACCACACGTGGCACTCACACATGAGGTCTGTAACGAGCATGATTACTGCGATTCACTTAGCTTAAACTCTACTGACATTACACAATTTCCCTTCTGAACTCCTGTGGTCAACAATTGTAAGGCAGACACACTTGACCTTTTTCATTTTCTCATTTCAAGCTGTATAGAGAATGTGTAGTTATTCTGGACTAATACACTTGGGGACTTCCACAATTGCTCTCTAGTCTGAACAGATTTTGTTATGGGAAAAGGTTTTCAGTTTTTTCTCCAGTTTTATCAAAAATGAATTGAAAATCCTTAACATTTTTGGAAAGTTTGCCATATTTTCGATGCTTCTTTGTTGTTCCGTTTTTGTAAAGCAACAAGTCACAGTAATTAATTTACCCTTCCTCAAGAGTTTGAGCTACTTCTGCCCTGGGTCATAAAAGAAACTAATGGTTTATGCACATGTAAGAGTGTAATAATTATATCCAAAGTACACTTTAAGACCTTCGTCAATGGCTCTATAATTAGTGTCTGGCACATAGGTTACACATCCATGTGATATTAAAGTGATTTCATGCTTTAAGTGTGACAAATTGTAAGAAATTTCCCATTTGCACATGTGCGCACACACACACACACACACACACACACACACACTTATTTGGTTTAATTCCAAAGGCAGAATGAATGCATGTATGTGAATAATTTAAGAATTTTACATAAGAGCCTTATTCTCTAAGTGGATTGGATTGTGTGTGTGTGTGTGTGTGTGTGTGTGTGTGTGTGTGTGTGTGTGTAATGTACATGTGTATCGGTGTGTCTGGAGGTGGTACTTGGTTGGAATACATCTCTATCAGTGTTTAGCCCCATAACAAATGGGATTTGGCAAATCTGAAGGTCAAATCGAATAGCAAACAGTGCCTCTCAGCCCTGCTCCCTTCTCCCATGAATCCTTAACAAGTCACTCCGGGTACAATAACCAAGCCCAGTTTTTGGAAGGCAGCCTGTTTCTCATCTTGTGGCATCTCTCTAATAATGCAATCTATTCGCCATCATAAATAATGTAGGCGGAAGACTTATGATTCCATTGTAGTTTTGCAGCACCAACCTGATTTCAAGGCCATTCCTCAGCTGAATAAAGAGGAGATAATACTGATTTTTTTTTTTTAGACGGATAACATTTCATATTTCTGCCATTGAGGGGCTTTTGTCTGAGAGCCACCTCTGCAGAGTTAGGGTAATAACAGCTCAACTTTGTTTTTGTCATGCCCATGTATTTTTGAAACTTTACAAAGGATTGGGCTCTTTCCAGGATCATCAAACTTGTTTTGCATGTGGGCAACAAAGCCTGCATTCAGTGGACAGATGGTAGAACATAAAAGGGTAATAGTACCAGAAACAGGGCCAAAGTTTTCTATCAAATTATCAAATATCTTATAGTGGTTGTTTAGCAACTTACTGTAGAAGATTCTGCTACTGATACTAAACCATGCTTTAGTATCATTACATACATTACATCATTACATACTACAAAATATACAGTGTCGAGGCTACATACACATCGCAACAGTCCCTCCTGGACCCTGACTGGGAGATGGTTCCACAGGAGAGGAGCCTGATAGCTGAAGGCTCTGGCTCCCATTCTACTTTTAGAGACTCTAAGTAACTCTGCATTCTGGGAGTGCAGTGCTCTAGTGGGACAATAAGGTACTGTGAGCTCTTTAAGATATGATGATGCTTGACCATTTAGAGCTTTGTAGGTCAGAAGAAGGATTTAAATTCAATCCTGGATTTTACAGGAAGCCAATGCAGAGAAGCTAATACTGGAGAAATAGAAAACTATTAACTAGAAACTAGAAAAAATCTCTTTTCTTAGTTCTTGTCAGAACACGCGCTGCAGCATTCTGGATCAGCTGGAGAGTCTTAAGGGACTTATTTGGGCAACCTGATAGTAAGGAATTACAGTAGTCCAGCCTGGAAATAACGAATGCATGGAGTAGTTTTTCAGCATCCTTTTGAGACAGGATGTGCCTAATTTTGGCAATGTTACGAAGATGAAAAAAGTCTGTTCTTGAGGTTTGTTTTAAGTGTGCGTTGAAGGATATATCTTGATTAAAAATAACTCTAATTTCTGACAGTAGTGCTGGAGGCCAGGGCAATACCAACCAGAGTAACTATATCTTTGGATAATGAGGTTCGGATGTGTTTAGGGCCCAGCACGATAACTTTAGTTTTTTTGAGTTTAACATCAGAAAATTGTAGGTCATCTAGGATTTTATATCTTTAATGCATGCTTGAAGTTTAGCTAACTGACTGGTTTCGTCCGGCTTGATTGATAAGTATAGTTGGGTGTCATCAGCATAACAGTGAAAGTTAATTGAGTGTTTCCTAATAATATTGCCTAGAGGAAGCATATATAAGGAGAATAGAATTGGTACAACCACTGAGCTTTGTGAAACGTCATGGCTAACTGTAGCGTACCTGGAGGATTTATCGTTAACATTAACAAATTGAGATCGATCAGAGAAATAGGACTTAAACCAGCTTAGTGCGATTCCTTTAATGGCAACTAAATATTCCAATCTCTGTAACAGGATGGTATGGTCGATAGTGTCAAATGCAGCACTAAGATCTAATAAGACAAGTACGGAGACAAGTCTTTTGTCTGAAGCAGTTAGAAGGTCGTTAGTAATTTTCACCAGTGCCGTCTCTGTGCTATGATGCATTCTAAATCCTGACTGAAAGTCCTTAAATAGACTATTGCTGTGTAGAAAAGCACATAACTGCCCGAATAACCGCAGCCAAACATGTTTGCATACCTGCACGACAGGAGAATCCACACAACGCAGTGAGCTCAGTGAGAGGTAAGAGACTAATGACTGAACCATTGACATATATATATATATAATGGACCAACAGATCCCGTTGCTCTGGACGGAGACCAGTGAAGGATATTAGAAGCACTTTTCCGGTGATGGCTGAGCATTACTGCGCAGCTTCCAACTGAGAGAGACGACGTAAATGTGCCGTGAGCAACCTGTCTGAAAGTTGTAAGTCTTCTGGTAGCTGTGCCAAGAGAAATCTCAATCATTCCCAATCTTGCAGAGACGGAGAGCGTAGGTATATGTAAGGAGATAACATAGGCACAGGCTAATTATTACTAAATAAAATGCTAGTTGACATTAGTAATTATACTTAAACAGCTAATGTGAGACAAAACTGCCTGCACGCTTCTCCTGTACTGTACAGTAATTCCTCTACTGTGCGACAGTAAGTCGCGTGGTTATGACACAATCATTATCCTATTTTTACAAAAATGCCTGCTACGGAGCCATAACGTGAGGTACAAGGTAATGGAGCCTTTTATACATTGTTGTGTTTCTTTAGAAATAAACAATGGACAAATAGAGTCTTTAAATGCTTCAGATGTAAAGTTATTCGCTGTCAAAGTGGCGCCAAAATGAATGGCAGTCAATGGAATGCTAACGGGAGGTGATGGCTTGGTAGCATCAAAATGGCGCCATAGGAGCTACGCGGTCCAAAGAGAAGCTTACCTTCTTGGACTGAACCTGGTAAGCTTTTTATCACTTCCTGATTGGCAACAGGTCACATGACCATATGATGCGACTATGTGCACAAATCTATCTGGATTCCCATATATGGAAGTGCATTGCATTCACAAAAGAAAAAAAATAGACACCTTATCTCGTGAAATGCCATCTGCTTTGCCCACTGTTTAATCCTGCAGCCAAGGTTAGCAACGATTGATAACTAGGCCTATACCCTAACTCATAATTACGAGGTCCTTTCTCATTATTACGAGATCCTGATCTCGCTTCCATGTAAAGTGCTCAGAAAAATTTAAAGTTTATAGACATCTACAAATCCATGACAACTGGGCAGACCCCATCTGCTGACTGTTTTGTCACCTGCCATCTCCAAAGGTCAAGAATAAACTGTCATGTTCAGATTTTCTCACATACCCCTAGTGCATGCCCAGCAGATGGTGGAAGTGGACTATCCAGCGGGAACACCATAGTGTTGGAAAAATTGAGATTTATATTCTACTGTCTTTGTTAAATATATATATTCTACTGTCTTTGTTAAATATATATAAATATATGTATACACATTTGTTTGCATAAAATACCATATTATACTGATTACTCTAACAAGATACCATGGAGCCATTGAATGTCCTTGTCTGAGCACGATGTGATGCTGAGGAAAGAACATGTCCTCCCCGAATGAGATAAACTGGCGACATCGACTTATGTTTGACTATAGACTTTGTATCACATTCCACGTTGTATTACAAAAGCTGCTGTAAGAGAGTGTTTCGTTAGACATTTCTGTACTATGCTGTAGTGCTGCAACTGTCTCCTTGTCGTTCGCAAGTAAAAATGAACATTGATATAACTTCAGTGGTTCTGTCTATCCTTTGATAATGTAAATTTTCTTAACAGCGGGCCTCAAGGGGCCTGGCCCTGCCGGATAGTGTGTATGATTGTTTCATACACACGCACATACACCAAATTAGTCGACTTTCTCTACGTTCAATCTTTCAGTGATTGTACTTTGCATTTAAATAAGGTGCCAGAGTGCATGAAAAACATCATTTTGGGTCGGGCCCCAATGTTTATGTCATGTTTACGTGTATCGGTCTGCCACTCCGAAATCACGTCCACATAGTGTTCCATTTCCGAGGCTGCAGGTCAGGTGGGCTGCATTTCCACTGACTTTCTAAATAGATAACTGTTAATGACTTACTTCACCGTTCAGTAAAAATTCAGCCTACCTAGGCTGCACATGGGGAAGTTAGCCTTCAGGGCTTTCTGCCAGAAAGGGTCTATCTTAACCCAAACCATGATCTTTGCCTTAAAGCCCATGTTGCAGGTTAACCACCACTGTTGATTAATGGGTACATAAAGCACTCAACATATGTATATCATTGTTGAAAATGTCTCCAAATAGTGTTAAAGGCCAGTTTTCGCCGTTTTAGTCGTTTAGTGGGTTTTTTAACGCAATTCGGTGATGACGTCACGTTGGGGAGACGTGCCTCAGTCTAGTACTAGAACTATGGTGACTGACTGGGATGAGGAAGAGGTGTTTTTACTGTCAGTGAATAGCACCGAGTGAAAGTCAACGTTTTCTTTATATCTAGTGACAGTGATCATGTCGTTAGTTCAGATAAGTACCAGTAAACTTATCTAGATCTAGAAATAGAAGGCATCATGCTAGCTATGGACTAACTTGCCAGTCAGTCTCACCTGTGAAATCCCTCGACATTGTAAACACATTTTCGATTAGATAGCTCACGTTTTGATGGTAGCCTACTAGCTCCAGTAACAACATATTTGCCTAGTGTTTATTTATTACTTGGATGGGGATGCTGTTCGGCTTTTCACAAGTTTAGACAGCTAGCTAGCTAACGCTACGCCGACGTTTTGCTAACGTTAGTGCAACAACGTTAGCCTATTACGACTGCCTTCGGAGTTTCCTATATCTGCGTCCACGTTGTCAACATAAGACATGTGGCGTTAGTGCTCCTTTTGTACCATAATTGTATTGAATGAAATGTTAAAGGAGAACTCCGGGCAATTTTTACGTTAATTTTGATCGCTATACTTTTTTGAGTACTGTCTATAGAAAAAACCATGAGCCGAATTGGTACTAGCAACATAGAGCTTCTGTAGCTAATGCCCAGAGCTCCCGTTAGCTAAAACGGCAGTTATGTACCTCTTAACAGACTCAAAATGCTATTAAAATGTCTGTGCAACATGAACAGGGCCCTTACATGACAACAAGATGCGTTTAGCAACTTAGCCATTGTTGAAATTCACATACCCTGTTAGCTGCTAGCTGCCGTCTGGGATGAGTGAGTGTGTTCAGCCAGGCTGCGGTAATAATCATCACGCTGCAGTCCCGTGTGTATTTGTAACATAAATATCCATTTAGTGTGCAATCCATCTGGCGTTGGTGAGTAGGAGTCTTGTCCTTGTCGATCGTTGTGGTTTCCTTAGCCGGACTAGCATGCCCGGCCAGCGTCCCTGCCTCTGCTTCCTCCCTGCCCTCCTGGCTTCACGCGGCCGACAACAATCCAACGAGCGCCCGCTGGTCTGGTGGATGTCTTCCAGAAGACCGTTCAAGCCTTCGCCGCGAAAAATTGTAGTTTTTTTCCCCCTCAAAAATAGGTAATTGAGCACTGTAGTGGTTATGACCATATTAGTGACTATGCTACATGGAAACGGACCAAATTATGTTTGGGTCCTATACAGTAAAATAGTGTTTTAGACGGCTAGCTGTAGTATCGCTAAGTCCCGTGGGAATTCAGTTGTAGCAGGAAAAAGGTAAATAGCAAATTCCTCTGTACAGGTGACACAGTTTTCGTTACCTGGCTGAGATCCCACTCTTTACAGCACAGGCTTTCTTCCTCGGTAGGCAATGGGTCACAACACCCACACAAACACCACCAGTTGCCCGAAATCCGTGTAATATCCGTGTAAACACCGTAAAATCCGTGTAAATAGACTGTATTTACAGTCTATGCAGTCTCTCTCTCTCTCTCTCTCTCTCTCTCTCTCTCTCTCTCTCTCTCTCTCTCTCTCTCTCTCTCCCCGTGAGGTCGAAAATCCAGCTGTTCCACTTAGCTGCTCCCTCTAGAGGCCTGGAGAACTTCCAGTATTACATTGCATGGAAAAAAGGTATGTATAAAGGCTTTAGGCCGCCCAACACGTTACTGTAGGCCCATATGCAAAGATTCAAAAAGCTTTATTGTCTAATATGTTGCCATGTTAGAAAATGTTCTTTTGATTGAAGGCAGAGTGTGTGTGATGTGTCAGTAGCATGAGTTTTGTATATGTATTGCATTGGGAATGAAGGATTTGTTGTACAATGACTTTTTAGTCATTGTACAACACTCTGAGAAGGCACCCTGAACCTTCTTCCTGATGGTAATAGCTCCTTTGGTGGAGGGGGTGGGAGGCATCTTGGACGATGAAGTTGGATTTTATTTCCACTGCTTGTATATAAAGATCAGATGGCTGTTTTTGTGGAATGCCTATGATCTTAACGGCTTGCCTGGCTATCCTAGCCAGCTTTCTCTTGCATTTGTTTGGTAGGAAGCTGTACCAAGATGTGATGTTGAAAGCGATGACAGACTCTATCAGTGACTGGTATACTCTGGATAGAATGTCCTGTCTCATTTCAAATCCTTCAAGCCTTCTGATGAGACACATGCGCTGTTGGGCCTTTTTGTAAATTGTGTCAACATGCAGGGTGAAGGTGTGATGGTGGTCAATCAAAGTATCAAGGTACTTGAAACTTTCAACCTGTTCCACTACTTGCCCTTCCAGTCTCAATTGTGAGGCTAGTGGATGAGGAGTATCAAGCAGTGTCCAGAAGAGTCAGGCTGGCATCCTCTACACCTCGCTTTGATTTACTGTATTAACTGTAGTGGGTCCAAGCTCTCTCCGACCATGGTGATGAGTTCATCTGCAACAACTCTCTCCATGCATTTGCAGAGGATGGAGGTAAGCGCCACCGGTCTGAAGTCATTCATCGTTTTGACATTGGGTCGTTTGGGAACAAGTATGATGGTAGTTTACTTCCACGCCCTGGGTACAAAGCTGGCATCAAGGAAGCTGGTAGAAGCTGGAAAAATTGTGTCATCACACCAGCTAGCTGAGGTGCACACTCCTTTAATATGCATCCCTTCAGTCCATACAGGCCAGGAGCTTTGGTAGAATGGAGACGGGTAAAGATGGAGGCAACCCTCTTCTCCTCCACACAGATGGATTTAGAGCAATGGCTCATGTTGTGTGGGATCCAACCCTCAGCAGGATCTGCATTGTTGAACCTGGCATAGAAAGTATTCAGTTCCTCTGCAAATGCAGCAGGATCTGGGCATTGGATCGTGCCAGCATTCTGAGTCCTGCCCATCATGGTGTTAAGACACTTCCAGGCATCCCTCACATCTCCCCTGGTGAACCTCTCCTCCATTTCGCTCTTGTAATTAAGTTTGGCAAGCTTGATTTTATGCTTTAGCTCTTTTCTGAGATCTTGGACACGTTGTTTGTCTCCTTGAGTAATTGCTGAATTTTTCAAATTTAGACAGTGTTTGAGCTCTTTTGTAATCCAAGGCTTGTTATTACCAAAGAGCTTGACTTGTTTAGATGGAATGACACAATGTCTGCACAGAATGATACATAAGAGCAGATTCTCATTAAGTGTGTTCAAGTCACCATTGCAGGCCTCAAAGAACATTTCCCAGTCTGTGAGCTCAAAGCATCCCCTCAGCCTTTCTACAGATTCAGTGTTCCAGAATTGGATGGCTTTTGTCTGAATCTTCTGTGTTTTTAATTTCTGTCTGTATTTAGGCAGTAGTAATATCACATTATGCTCTAATTGGGGGAGTAATAGGGTGACGTCACAGCTGTTCCCCAAATCCCCAAGCAAAAACACGGGCTGATCAGATGCCCTGGAGACGGCATTGTTGTAACATTCTGAAATGCGCTCTGATGCAAGTTCGTTGTCGGGGCTAGGTACATAAACAAGGATCACAGTTATTTGTTGGAATTCACAGGGTAGATAGTGGGGACGAAACGAAACCACCAAAACTTCATAGTGGCGAGAGCAGTGCCTCTCACGAACAGTGTAGTTCGTTGCCCACCTGTCATTAACAACCATGCAAAGACCCCCAACTGATTTCTCTGTTCTCTCCGTGTCCCGATCATAGCGAATTAATGTGAACCCATTATGGCTTAATGCAATGTCCACAGACAAGCACGTTTCAGTGAAACAAAATAAACTTGTGTTTCTGAATCAAGCTTAACCAGTCCGGAAAGTTCATCCATGTTATTGCACAGGGATCGCACATTTGACAGAGTGAAAGCAGGTAATGGTAGCTTACTTCCTCGTCTTCTTAACCTGTTCCTAATTCCTCCTCTCAACCCTCGTTTCCTTCGTATCCTTTTCCTCAACAGGATTTTCGGTGTAAGATCCAGTTGGCCTGTTGTTATTGACTGGCGAGCTTGTAGCTTCAGAAGGTCCGCTCTGGCATAGATGCGTCTCGGTGATTTTTCGATTGAGATGGTCCCATCAAAACTTTCATAACTTGATGCAGATTGAGTTTTAGCGTCTGCAAATGCAGATTTGCAATTGTCCATATCTCCTACACCCATTGCCACTGTTGGTAGTGTTGGTAAATGATGTATAATATAATTAAATATATTATCTATAGCCTTCAATCACGAGTCGCTCAAACAGAGGAGTGCCCCGTTGCCATGGTTAATTTAAATTTTATACAGTATAAGTAGTAGGGGGTTCCTGCTCCGTCTCTCTCAATTAAGGGGTCCTTGGCTTAAAAAACATTGAAGACCCTTGCCTTAAAGAGCAGAAGTTTTAAATTAAAGCAACAATATGTAACTTTTCCCGTTCCGGTCCCCCTACAGGTTGTCTCATTGGAACTACAGCTCGCGCTACCCGCCGTTTCAGTCCCCCTACAGGTTGTCTCATTGGAACTACAACTCGCGCTACCCGCTGCTTCGGTCCCCCTACAGGTTGTCTCATTGGAACTACAGCTCGCGCTAAAAGTTACATAGTGTTGCTTTAACACTAGGATTAATATTTAATTTATGTCCCAGCTAATTTAGATTTTAAGGACATGCTGATACAACAATACCCCTAAATATCTTTTATCTTTTGGTGGCATTTTTGCCTACATTTTAAAGTCAAAAATTATAAAGAAGCACACAAAAATATGGGGAGGAGGGTCACATGCAATAAAAGTCCCCAGCCGGATTCAAACTGGGGGCATTGTGGTTTCAACCAAGGCCCAAGACTCTTCAGTTGCTAAATGTTCCACTGTGTTCACCAGCTAGTTGCTAACTCTGTCTGTCTGCTCTTTGGTGCTAGTTGTTTTATCAGAGCAGAACACTGTGAAAATAGTGGAAGTGGAATAAAACAGTAAAATTGTGGGCTGGAAAACCAGATTAAAGACAAAATCAAAATAAATTCTCATAAATTCCAATATTTTAGGAGTTAGTGTAATTATTGAGAGTGTGGAGCCTTGAAAAAGTAGCTGAAGATTCCAAGAGGTTTCAATCTATCAACCTCTGAGTTATTGGCCTAGCAACCTTCTGCTGCACCACTCTGCTCTCAACTACACATATTAATCACTTGTAAAGATACTTGGACTAAAAGCTTAGTTGTGGAGATATACAGGTAAGGACCACATTGCCAACTCTTCATTTTAGCTAAAATGTGTGGGAACTAATGGGATCATGTGGAACATTATGTGGAGTTTATCTTGAAGGGAGACTCCCTTATTTTCAGTTTTTTAGTTTTTATATCATTCTGTAGCTTCTCGGAAGTGTACCTTATGTATTCAAATCCAAACATTCACGTTTTGGTCGAAGAAAGCATGCTTTAGCGTCAAAATGCTGCCGTCAAACAACCTATTCTGACAGGGAACTGAAGCCGTAATATCTCTTTAAATCCACCAGAATCCCTTTTTTTTTAAGATTTGTTTTTTGGCATTTTAGGCCTTCATTTCATAGGACAGCTTAGACATGAAAGGGGAGAGAGAGAGAGGGAATGACATGCAGCAAAGGGCAGCAGGACAGATTCGAACCCGTGGCCGCAATATGACCTTTGCCCATCATTGATATCCAGTCCTGGAAACATGTTGCTGCTCCATTTTTGGTCAGACAGCAGCATCAACAGTCAACCAACTCTAATAGGAAAGCCCTAAAAGGCTCAGTGCAATCACCTTTGCCTTTTAGTAAGGTCACAGAGACAGATCTGATTGGCAGCAGTGGGATTAGAACCCACGCCTCCGAAGAGACCGCCAGCACCTTGGACCACTTGGCCACACTGCCAGAGAGCAGCCAACCTTTATCTGCTGTGGTCACGGTTCTGTCAAATCTTTACCCATAAAAAATGTCACAGCTATGATGAAGACAGTCTTAAAACGAAAGAGAATAGGCAGAATAACAAAAGGAAATATGTGGGTTACACTATATTTGAAGGGGTGTGCATTAGGATTGACGTGACACTTTTATAACCATAACATGACAACACTTTATGAATGTCAAGTGTCATTCAGTAAATTATGACACTTTCAATGCAAAGTTGACATTGTTTGAGATGTTTGTGTTATGACAACTTGACATGAAGCAAACAGCATAACCTGTCAATGTCTTTTTTATGACAACTTCACATTAACCTGGACAACATAACCTGTCAGAAATATGTCAGAAATATGTCATGACGGGCTTAAATATGAAACCTAAATAAGCTGTATTGTTTCTTTAAATTTGATAATTAGGCCTGCTAGGACATGCTGTATGTATGACAGGTTTTATTGTGTTTGTGTGTCAAGTTGTCATAACAAAAACATCTTTAACTATGCTAACTTTGCATTAAATGACACTTAAGGACAACATTCATAAAGACTCCTTCATGTTCATGACAGGTGTCCTGTCATTGTTGTGATAGTGTCATGTCAGTCTTATGCACACCCCTTCAAATAAAGTGTTACCCCAAAGTGTAGTCAAAGGCTGCTACAGCACAGCTGCTGATACACAGCTACAGCGTCCACTACAGCAGCAACATGGAAAGACGTCTCAGTTGAGACATTTAGGGCAATGGGTGCCTAATTGTCTGTAAACTTGGCAATGTGGATTTGGATGAATGAGATGGAGAGCCTGTAGTTTGACAAAATGATCCATTAACAGATGATGGTTTCAATCCATTGACCTCTCGGTTATGGGTCCATAATGCTTTCGCTGTGCCACTCCATTTCAAAAGCTTCTGCTTGGCATTGCAACTAGAATGCATAGTTCACATAGTCAATTATGGCAATATAGCAGTAGTCTATGTCAGACATTTAATGACTTGCAGCTGAAGGAAGTAAAACTGTTTCAATATATTGTAACTTGAGATATGTTTTCATTACAAATAATTTCAGGCCAGAGGTCACCACTTCTGGCCACTAGCTTCTGCACTTTTTTGCCAAGTGCCCAACTTGTGTGTCTCTCAACAATTGTAAACAGGTATGAATCAATGTATTTTATACCTTAGACATTTTTAAGCAAATCTCTGTCTGTGGATTACATAAAATGAAAACATAATCAACAAAAAGTAATGTTCTCTCCATATAAAATTTAAGTTCTAGAGAGAGCAGAGAAGCCACATGCAGAAAGCAAGAGATAATTTACACGACATTCAAATAAAAGCTTTACTCCTCTGGTGTTATTACCCGGTATGACTCTAAATATGGCAACGTCAGGTCCAACAGAGAAATTATAATTTTCTCTCACTCCAAGAAAATCTAATAAAGTCAAATTATGCTTCATTTAAAAAAGGAAAACTGTGAGCTACTTAATTAATTCCTCTCCTCTTGTTTAATCCATGCACATATAGTAAACAGCAAACTGATTTATGTCCTTTTCCAAAAGTATCAGTAATAGGGAATACATGAAATATAATTAGCTTTATGGCTGTGGATGTTTTGGCATGAATGGTTGTCAAATCCCCTTTTACTGTCATGAGCTTCTAAATATCCATTGACACAGTGCACAGGGAACTAAATCAGTGTCCGAGTTTTCTTCACAAAGTGAGTAAATCGACCAGTGAGCCAATGTACCAAAACTCTCTTAACCATTCAGGCTGCTGCTGTGAGTCAGTGGCTCACTGATGTATTCCATATACCCGAGAACACACTCCTTGTACCTTACCCATGAATAAATGGAAGGAAGCCCAACGAGATTGATAACTCTCTTCCTGCACCTATATATTTGTGTGTGTGCGAGTGAGTGAGTGAGAAATTGAATGGTTGGTGGGGCTGAACTAAAAATTTTGCTGGGTGCCACACACACACACACACACACGCACACACACACACACACACGCACACACGCACACACGCACACACGCACACACACACACACACACACACACCGGAACCCCTTCAATGACCCCTGTGGGTCCCTGTACCCCACCACTGGTTTAGGGTGAACTATTCCTTAAGATTGGAAGATAAAATAAACAAAGTCAGACAAATAAATACCAGTGCACTGATATGCTTATCAGTCCCTCAAGAATTTCACAGCCTTTTTTTTTAGATTGTTGCGGCCCAAAATGCCTGATTTCGCAGGAGCTTTTGTAAAAAATTTAGATAAAAGTTGCGATGTTAAACGTTGTTTGTTGCAATGAAGTTGCGGGAGACAGTGAAAGTTGCAAAAAATTGTGATTTCTTTTTTGTATAGTTTTTTTTAAATAAAAAGGAAACTTGTTTTGGGGAGAATAAAACTACTCTGGGCTGAGATTAACTAGTAACCTTACCAAAAAGGCTCAGGATGCTGCTAACGTTGGTATACTATGAAAATGGCTGGTGGATTTAAGACAAAAAATAATAATTTATTGAATTAATCAAATTTGAACATATGTGTCAGTGACTTGTTGATTTTACATTGTTAGTTAATTTCCTATCCTGGCCTGGGACACACATTCATATGGTTTGATAAAGTACTGACTTTAACTTATCATTGCACTTACAATAGCAAGCGCAGCCGTCCTCAATTTAGGTCATTGTGTCGTCTCATCTCCTTTTTTTCCTGCATCCACCGTGTGTGTTGTTTGTGTGTGTGTGTGTGTGCAAGCGTCAGTCGCGGGGGGAACAGAGCACCAGCCCCGGATTGAAACGGCAGCAACTTCAGCAACTTTTAAATCGTTAGTCTACATTGATGTTAAAATGTATACAGGTTGGCAGGACGGTCTTTCACTGTACGTTTTGTTGGTAAATATGAGATGTTTGAGTCACACACACGTCTCGTCTTCATATCACAAACAAGGAAATGATCAACCCATTCTCACTCGCGCTTGGTCATTGGCTCTCAGAGTGCACGTGGGACTGCTAGTTGAAGTCGCGGGAAACTTCAGGTTATTGGTCAAATTTGCGGAAAAGTTGCGGTGATTGGTCAAAATTGCGAGTTGCACCAAATTCGCGGTGATTGGTTGAATTTGCGTGAACTGGCGCGATCGCGACATCGCTAAATCCTGGAGGGACTGGCTTATGGCTCAAATACAATGGGTTAGGTTCTGTCATTTGGACTGTTGGATTGTCACAGGTGAACAAATTGTGATAAAACAAACAAACTAAATTGTTTAGATTCTATTTTTGAGTGCATTATCAAAGTATTTTAGGGGTCATTGTAATTTCTTTAGTTTCCCCATTTCTTTTCCAAGTTTTATTTTGTAAGATGAAGATTACAGCCCTGCTTTCATTTATTATAAAATGAAAATGTATTGTATCTATTGCACACTGCTCAGAGAGGAGGACAGAACAGCAGCCCTCCAGCTGGTAGGGGTTAATGTTTTACTAGCTGAAACTCAGGTAGTGTATGTGCTTTTCATTATGTCATGGTACTAAATTGTACTCTCCCTAGTCGAAACAATGTAACACATCGTTTTCAGTCTCAGACTGAGTGTGAGTGTGTGTGTGTGTGTGTGTGTGTGTGTGTGTATGTGTGTGTGGTTGTAGATTAGTATACCAGTCATGGTTTTTGATGAATAGACAGATGACAGTTAGACGTGTACTGTGTGTGTCAGTCATGCTTTCACATGAGAGCGATGATTGACAGCTCAGTTTAACTCAGGACGGCTCACAAGCTTTAAGCACATTACTGAATTAGGATGAAGAGGTTTTAATAAGATTGCCACTAAGCCAATCTACTCATTTTCAATACGACTTAAATGGCCTGCCAGTGCACCATAAAATTAGACACTGAAAGAGAAGCTAGCCAGGAAGCTAGAATAATGCTTGTAAGAGGCAATAGCTTTATGTAATAGGCATACATATTGGAAAAAAACTGCTGTATGATGTATTCATTGTTGATGGCTTAGTCATTGTGTTAATTTTTTGGCTCTATGAGATTAAATTCCATGGTGTTTGTTTTTGCCTGTAACTCAGAGACCATACAATATAATCATGATGGCCAAATGAAGCTTCATGAATCTTTGGGAACCTTTTTCTTTATTTTCTGAGCCCACTAGATGGCACTCTCTGTTCAACAAAGGGTTGAAAGCACACTGAATTGCCATTCCTTGAGCCTTTTTCTTTAAACTAAGAGCGCCATCTAGTGGGCTCAGAAAAAAAGAAAATGGTTCATGAAGCTTCACAAAGCTTCACTTGGCCATCACTACCATCACTACAATATGGACAATACTGCTAGCACTATTCCTAAATTTAAAATGAGCAGAATTATATCATTGTTTACATGTGTAGATGTACACGTTACCTAACAGAAAGGGGTGGCACCAAACATACTAGTTCTTACCTAGAGATTAGTTGTTACTATTTCTTAGTGATGGCTAAATGTAAATAGTAAATGGCTAAATGAATTTTCATGAAGCTTCATGAACCATTTTCTTTATTTTCTGAGCCCACCAGATGGCACTTTCTGTTCAACAAAGGGTTGAGAGCACACTGAATTGACATTCATTGAGGCTTTTTCTTTAAACCAAGAGTGCCATATAGTGGGCTAAAAAAAAAAGAAATGGATCATGAAGCTTCATGAAGCTACAATTTCTAGATATTCAAACCTACTAGCTGCCAGCTGTAACGAACCCACCTAAATAGCTAGCTTGCAAGCATATCATCTGTTTAGATTGAAGAGGTAATAATGGAACAGGTTGACTGAACAATTATATTTCTGTTTAATAATAATGTAAGTTAAACTGGGAAGACTTTAAAGGTATATATGTAGACTAATATGTAAACTTGTGGGTCCATAAAAGTTGCTGAGGGGCAAAGTGGCGGTTGGAAATGAGAATGGGCTACACAACCTTCACATTGAAAAAAACACAATAGGGGCGTGGGTAGCTCACCCGATATAGCGTGCGCCTCAAATACAAAGGCTCAGTCCTTGTCGCAGCGGCCACAGGTTGATTCCAACCTGTGGCCCTTTGCTGCAGATCATTCCCCCTCTCTCTCCCGATTTCATATCTACAGCTGTCCTGTCTAATGAAGGCCTAAAAAAATCTTTAAAAAAACATTACCATTACCATAACACCATACCATTAACATGTGAACGCCAAATAATTTAGTTATTTATTTAAATAAAAGTTATTTATTATAATAAAATACTATAAATTTAAGAACAAACTCAGTTGTGGGATGTGTTAGTCAGTGACATCAGTAATGTTCATGTAGATGTGTGTAGATAATGTAAGATGTTGTGAAGTAATATATAGTAACAAATAAACTAAACTGATTGCAGGTGCTGGCAGGAAGAGAGAGAAAGGGAGAGGCTGCGCCTAGGTGCTCCAAATCAGGCTTCATGGACTACCTTGACAACAATCAAGTAAAAAGCAGTTAAGTGATGCAGCACATACATACAAGTAAACTAAGCGGTGGCCATCACATGGTGTTAGATGTTTACTAGCAAACAATTCACACTTTACTAAGGTTTTTACTTTGTAAAGGGGCGGTACTCAATATTTGGGGAAAAATTGTCTGGGATTGTTTCCACACGGCTCTCACAGACCGTTCCCCAAAACATTTTTTCACGGCCCTCTGCATCAGATACCGACTAGTCCCGCATTTCAAGACCTTAATCCACCGCACTGTGAAGGAGGGGGTTCACACAGCATTCCGAGATGGGAGAAAAATGTGCTCTGGTTTATTGGCATTTCTTTAAACCAATCACAATCGTCATGGATGGCACGTCGCCGCTGCAAAATAGCTTCAGGAAGGAACTTGCTTTAGTGGAACATGTGTACGTTCAAAAGTTGTTTTAGTCGTGCAACAGAAAACTCAGATTGGACAGATAGTCTAGCTGGCTGACTGGATTTACCCTCCAGAGATCTGAGGAGCAGTTAACCATAGTCCTCATAAATTGACCTGAGTTTAAAATTCCAACACAAAGAAAGCAGAAGGTACCGGACATCCTACAGAAAAGAGTGAAATCCCGCGGAATTTCCATCGGCAACGGAACAATCCCAGAAGTGGAACGTCATGGATATAGACTAGATACCGACGCACAAGGCACACACATGCACGTGCAGCTGGACTGGCTATGAAAACAAGAACGGAGAAGTCAGGCAGGTCAATCCCAGGCTCCTCCGAGACACCGAACCCTAAATTGCTCCCCGGATGCTATTAGCTGCCCACTGCTCCTGATACTTTGGATGGTTTAAAATGCAAAAATAGAATTTCACTACATTGTACGTGACAAGTAAGAATAAAATTTGTTGTTTACCGCTATTATTACTGTTCTGAATATCGTGTACAGCCCATTTAAGAACAACACCATTAACAATCCAATCAGAGATTAAAGATCTAAAATATGTACTTCCATATTTCTTAGCAAAAGTTTTTATTTTCATTTTTTTTACTTTCACGCAAAACATATTTTTCTCCTTCTGCTGCAATGAGTATTACTCAAGAGTTTTAAACATTGCCAAACACTTGTTTCTAAGCAACTAAACTTCAGACCTGTGGAACCTTGCAGATAAGAATTTAATGACATTGTTAGGACAAGACTCAGTAAGGAAACTTTCAGCCATCCAACTAGGACAATCCGTCCCTCTGGGAGATTAAAATCCCAGACTGGTTTGAATTCAGAACAGAAGAATCCTGTCTCTCTGATCACAGAGCGCTTCTCTGACCTCTGAGTTCACTCAGCTCTTTTTTCATGATGACAGAGAGGGTGGAAAAAATCCAGATAGAGAATATCTTTGTACAATTGCATTTTTATTTACGCTTAAGTGTACATCACGTAACCAGAGGAAGAAGGAACAGCTGCATATTAAAACAAAAACAGACAAATAACAATACTTTTGGTGCAATAAAAATGCTTTAACTAAAGCACCATACATGAGAGCCTAATTTAACCTGGGGATGGGGGGGGGCATTGGGGTTGAAATTTACTGAAATTTATTTTTGGTTTAAAGACATGCCAATAAACCAGAGCACGTTTCTCTCCCATCCCAGAATGCTGTGTGGACTAGCCAGAAGCAGCTCTCCTCCCCACCTAGCGGTGGCAGGAAATTATACCTTATATCTAAACCAGAGAATGTAACAGTTGCATTTTGGTTAGGTTTAGGTACAAAAACTATTTGGTTATGTTTAGGCACCAACATTAATTAGTTTCGAAAAAGATCTTGGTTTGGGTTCAAATCAGACGCTACTTCACTTCAGGTTACGCATTTGACACTAACGTGACGTAGTTTCTTTTGTTGCATAAAGGTTTTTTTTAAAAACTCGCCGTTTACTTTTATTTTAAACAGGACTTAAACCCTGGTCTCCTGGGTGGAAGTCCTGTGTTTGTTTGATCCATCCCAACCTACCTCCCTAGGCAGAAATTTGGCGCTCTTACACTCCCGTCGTAACTTCTACGGCCACTAGAGGGCGCCATCACTATAAACAACAACAACGTTTGAACAAATGACAATGTGGGCATTTTTCAGGGGAAGGCAGTCTTCATCAACTGGTTTGTGCTAATTTATTAAAAAAATTCAGTGAAATATGAAAATCAAAACACAACATTGCATGATAGGGCCTTAAAAGTGCCCTGTGGAGAATTCTTGCAAACAAACATTTTTGCTTGCTTGCATTCTTTATTGTTTTTGTGTATCACATCACCCAAATCCTCACATGCAGTGTAGTACATGTGCGTCCTCGTGCACCATCAAAAACTCCACAGGGCACCTTTAAGGTGAATCTCCTTATTTCCTAATCTTGAAGCTCTGTCTTGAATAGAGTCCTATTGACAAAATCTAATACTAATATTTTGAATGTGTCTAATCAAAATGACCACACAGCCAGGTAGTATTACAGCATTAATAAATTCTGTACAAATTATAGAGAGAGAAACTGGAGGTTTAATAAGATGTCTGTGTTTTGTGACACAGTGGTAGTGTTGGTCTGAAAGCAGTCTAATGCTGGTTTATGTAGCAATGTGTATGCTCATTGAAGTGAAAACTCACTCCATCTGAAGAGGCAGGGTTTCTATATTTGTAATAGAGTGTAAATATTATCCCAGTCCACTCCAGAGAGTGGAATATATATTTTGGTGACTAAATGTAATATTCATATTAAAGACTAACAGCTTCTGTGGCCTCTCTAATAAACAGAGATCCTGATGTAGTTTTTAATATAGAAGTGATTATTTCAATAGCCGGAAAAGAGACACTGCCACAGTGACAAGCAGAACAAACACATCTTACTCTCAGACTTATTAGGTTTATTTTAATATTTTCAAAATCAGGTCATCTAACTGCAGTGACAGAAATTGCATTGGTGTTTGGAAAGGACCGATATGATAATATGGTAATTTAAATGGAAACAGTCTGTGAATTACATTGCTTTTCAGTATTTCTGCTGATAAAGGTTCAAACCAAAACCAAAAAGATTTCTCAAACTATCTAGTACCGTAGTTCTCGAACTTCTTACCCCGCGTACCACTTCAGAAAATATTAGGCTCTCTAAGTACCTACTATTATGACCTACGTTAAAACTGAGTAACATAGGCCTACCTTATTCAGCTACGGACAGTTTACGCAGGAGGCAAATTTATTCCTAAAAACAATATTTATTGTTGACAGCCACAGCCATGCTGTACTTCCTCCATCCCGCCATATTTGAGGCGACTCGAGTCATATCTCTTAATGTTTTGTGTTGTTTACTGCTAGCAGGTGCTTCACCGAACTAGATGGAAATCTCACTCACTGCAACTTTAATTAGATAACACATAACTATGTAGTTGTGATAGCAATGCCATTGTTATCTGTGGAGACTGTGCATAGACTGTATGTTATGTTCCTATCTATTAAAGACTGACTAGAACAATGGTTCTCAGCAGGAAACCGATGGAGTGCCTACTCCAGTTAGGGAATGAGTCCTTACCCCAAGTGAAGGAGCTCAAGTACCTTGGGGTCTTGTTCGCGAGTGAGGGGACAATGGCTTTCGATAAGCCACGTTAGCTAGCTGCTGCCTCCCCTGGCTCTCGTCTTCATGGATGTATTCGCTCTTAGCTCATCTTAGACTAAACTGCTATCAGTGTGGACTGGAGCACACTATACTATGACTGTTTTCAAAAT
The DNA here is from genome assembly GCF_008315115.2 of Sander lucioperca. NCBI lineage: Eukaryota > Metazoa > Chordata > Actinopteri > Perciformes > Percidae > Sander > Sander lucioperca. The sequence continues at coordinate 4,276,052 of NC_050173.1, forward strand.
AGTTTAGTCGGTGGTATGGTGGCTCAGTGGTTAGCACTGCTGCAACTAGCACCCGCAAGTAGGCACTGTAGACTTTGACTTTTGGATCGATTCCCAGTCTGTGCAGCCCTTTTTGTGTGGAGTTTGCATGTTCTTCCAGACATTTTTTTGGCATACAATACTATGAATTTTTATCACTTTTTTTTCAACATAATATAATAATTACATACATTTGGCTTGTAGCACTAGCTAGAAAAACCTAAACTGAAAGCATTTGTCTCAAGTCTCATTTATATTTTGAAACTTCTGAAAGACAAATGTGTAAGCAATTAGGATACAAAAGAAAGAAAGAAGAAATGCAAACTAAAATGTATTGGTCCTGGGAATACAGGGTACAGCAGAGGAATGTCTCTGAGCACAGTGTGTTTCAGAAAAAGTGATTAAGTGAAGGACCAGAGAAAGATAAATGTCTTCTTATTTGTTATCTTGGCCGTGTCGTTAACACAGTTACAGATTCAGAGGCGTTCTTTAATCACACGGAGCAGAAGGCAGCAGCAGACCATGGTCCACTGTTAGATACAGCAGAATTAAACACACATATGCATGCATACTCATAGTGTTTGTTCACACTGACATACACATTCATCATATTCATACTCTCTTTGTGTGTGTGTTCCCCAGAATTCCACAGATCAGTATGCTTAAACACACCCTTTTGTGGTGTGTGTGTGTGTGTGTGTGTGTGTGTGTGTGTGTGTGTGTCAGAAGGGAGAGGGGCTTGAGAAGCTTATCCCCTCGACTTGGCTGCTTCAGTTATAGAAACTCTTTACAACAATAGGATGGCTGGCATCCGAAAGGCGAAAATCTGTTGCAGAATGACACAGTGTACCAGAATACCCTTGATTACCACAGCAAGTGAAACGAAAGAGCTGCTTAAGATATTAAATCTGAATCAATCATGTGAACGTAATCATATTAGCAATGAAAGGTTGGTCATAAATATTATACATATCATGAATATTTTAATATTGTACACTCGTCTAGTTATGTTCTGAATTTCATACATTTAGAAATGATCTTTTTAACCCAGTGCATGGGAGCCTTTTTCTTTTTTGGCTTGGGGGTCCAAAAAAAGACTCATTCATATATGTATATTAATCTCCTCCTCAAAATAAATTTCAATCGGGGCGACCTCTATCTCATCGAGTAGAGTGCGCGCCCCCATGTAGGCTGAGTCCTTGGCAGGGGGCCCGGGTTTGAATCCGACCTGCAGCCCTTTGGTGCATGTCGCCCCCCCTTCCTGTCTTCAAAACTATCCTATCGATTTATTTATTTTTTGGGGCTTTTCTCTTTATTATATAGTGACAGTGAACAGGCTAGAAAGGGGGGGAGAGAGATGGGGGACAACAGGCAGCAAAGGGCAGCAGGTCGGATTCGAACCCGTGCCGCTGCAGGACTCAGCCTACATGGGGCGCGCATTCTACTGGATGAGATAGAGGTCGCCCCGATTGAAATTTATTTTGAGGGGGAGATTAATATACATATATGCAGGACTCAGCCAACATGGGGCGAACGCTCCTACTGGGTGAGCTAGAGGCCGCCCCAACTATCCTATCAATTAAAGGCCATAAAAGCCCAAAAAACTTCAAAAAAAAAATCATCTTTGCCATGCTAACATGCTAAACTAATATGGTGAACATGTTAAAAAATTATACATGCTAAAACATGAGGATGTTAGAATTTTCATTGTGAGCCTGTTTACATGCTGACAGACTTGGTCCTGTTTAAAAGTGTACAATATGTTGGTATTTTGTAATAAAATGTACCATTGGGTTAGATTTTCTGCATTATTATTCATATTATGGATTTGGATCAACACCCGGCTGTATCGTTCCAGGTGAGGGATCAGCTCCTCTGATTGTTTTGGCTCGCCCACAAAGCTTAAAGTGTCACAGTCAGAGGATCATCCCAAATACAAGTCCAAAACCTAAATTGAAGGATCTGGGTCTAAATTAAAAGATGCACACGTTAACAAGGTGAACCACGAGGTGAAATTAATTCTGATAAAAGCTTAATTGTTATGCGTCTTTAGCTGTGAAATTCTATTTGCATAATATCCAAAACAGTCAAAACACCAAAGAGAGGAGAGCTCTATTCAAGTAGAACAGCCCTGTACAAACCAATAATTTATCTTGTTTATTTGTAGCTTTGACTTGCATTTATGGAAGTATGTACTGTATGCGGAATAAAATATAAAGGAAGAAATACGCGGAACTTAGTAGTGTGTGTGTGTGTGTGTGTGTGTGTGTGTGTGTGTGTGCATGCATGTACCAGATGCTTGTATGATTACATGTTATTTGTTTTATTTGTTATCTGTGTCCTCATCATATGTAAAACAGAGCTGTAATCATATAAATAAAATGGATAGAAAGGCCATTTACATTCAAATCACCGTAGCAGATTGGCCAGAGTGGCAGCCATTTTTATGTATACTGTTGCCATGGCAATGGACTAACTTCTGTAAAAAACCCCGTATTGTGGAAGACCGACTTGCAGCAAGTCGCGGAGGTGAGGTGTTGCAGTAATGGCCAAATGAGCGTTGGAGTAGTAACGTTACAAAGCAAAGAGCCAACCGCTAAATGAGTCAAATTTAACAAATGTTTAATGCACAAAAAGCACATTGCCATTGACAGATGAGTGACAGCTTTGTTTGGCTGGTTTTCTGTGACAGCTGTGGCGTAGGGGCACGGCGGAGTTAGCAAGCTAGCTGACTAGCCAGTCGCTGGCGCTGCAGCGATCATTTCGGCGTCTCCTCTATTTCTTCCGCGAGCCACGAGCGAATGTGTCAAGCCATACAGGTAATCACATACAGGAAGGCCATAGTGCAGCTGGATACTTTACAAAATAAACCAAATTTAAAAATAAAACACCAAGGTTTATGGTGATTTTGGCTGTCTTGACTTCTCAGCTGTCTACAGCAAGACATACGATTAGCCACACGGAGAGAGAGGACAGATGGACAGACAGAGTGAAACACACACACACACATATACACACACACACACACACATATACACACACAAACACTCAGTGGGAGAGAGAGAGAGCCGTTTTGTAGAGTGGAGAGGAGAAGGATCGCTTTGTGACCGGCGCGGAGAACTGCGCGTCTGGTATGAACAGCAAGGCGCGCGATCATGCACGAATCTATGCTTCACAGCTATTCGCCGCACTTCGTAACAGTCCGCTGACCAGCTGCCACTGCGTCTAACCCTAGACTGTATATAGAATTGACCAATAGATCCCGTTGCTCTGGACGGAGACCAGTGAAGGATATTAGAAGCACTTTTCCGGTGAGCGCTGAGCGTTACTGAGCAGCCTCCAACTGAGAGAGACGACGTAAATGTGACGTGAGCAACCTGTCTGAAAGTTGTAAGTTTTCTGGTAGCTGTGCCAAGAGAAACTTCAATCATTCCGAATATTGCAGAGACGGAGAGCGTAGGTATATGTAAGGAGATAACATAGGCACAGGCTAATTATTGCTAACTAAAATGCTAGTTAACATTAGTAATTAAACTTAAACAGCTACTGTAAGTCGAAACTGCCTGCGAGCTTCTCCTGTACTATACGGTAATTCCTCTACTATGCGACAGTAAGTCCCGTGGTTATGACACAATCGTTAGTGCAGACCTGAGCCAGGTATGCTTCATCGTACCTTCGAAGCTTTTTTGCAGCTGGTGGTGCGTTGGTTGCCTTGTTGGTCCTCACTAGAAATCTCTCCATTTTGTTTGGTTTTGAAATAATTTGGATGTGGCTTAGTTGTGTTTTCAATAAAGTTGAGGCTATGATGTAACGATGTGTGCGTGTGTGCAGCCTGGACGCGGAGTGGTGTGTGTCTCCTCTCTGCTCTGACTGCAGGCTGGGACTGCTCTGCGAGGCTACTGAGAGACTGACCGCCTGTGAGGGCTTTTGGACGGGGGAGGGGCTCACGGCAGCAACTGCTGCTCGTTGAGCACAGTAACTGCAGAGTGATATGTGCTTTCGAGTCTCCAAACACCACAAAAGTCTCCAATAACACCAGTAAAAGTCGCTAGATTTGTCGCTAGTCGCTTTTGACAAAAAAGTCACCAGGATGATTTGTTTTACAGTGCGGAGGCTCCACGCAGAGCTTCCTCCGTAGCCTACAAAAGTGCCGTGTGTGTGTGTGTGTGTGTGTGTGTGTGTGTGTTAGAGGGAGAAGTGAGAGAGTGACGGCGTTTAGCTTTAGAGCGAGTACTGAACCAACAATGTCAACACTGATGCACACCTTCAGGTACGACACACCTTCAGGTACGTATGACTTCCGGTTGACTTCCTGTTTCCTGTTGTAGACAACGGCAGCTGCAGACTGCTTAACGCTTAACGTCCTGTGATTTAAGTCCTCTACAGTGAAATACAGTCACTCTTTGCATCGTCTAGCTGTATTTTAACCGGACCTGTCTGGCCGTCTAGCTATTTGTTGTGCTAACGGCTAGTTAGCCTGTCTGCTAGCGGGGAGGTGACGCGGACCCCTTAGGATGTTTGCCTCCTTGGAATTCTTTTCTATATTTTGGCAGTAGTAACGGAGTATCCACAGCTTGCTAACACAAGCAGGAGCATCCGCAAGTGTTGACTTGTGAACTGCAAGTGAAGAGGGATCGGTTTTGGAGAGGGCCTCCGTCAGCGTTGCTACTAGCTAAACTAGCAAGCTACACGATGCCCCCCCTCAGCTGTACACCTGGCTGCGACTCGTGCCTCCTGTTCAGCCAGAAGATAGTGGAACTTGAAGCCAGAATAGCGACTCTCCACCAGATCAAGGTGAATGAACAGTTCCTTGACACCATTATCATTGGAAGTTCCCCTCACACACACACTAATGTCGGATGTCTTGATTCCACTCTGCCCTGCACTACTCTCACCCCACCACGCACTAATACAACCTCTGTCCCTGTCGTCTCTCCTCGGTTTCTGCCGAGAACCAAGTCAGCTCTGCTGACCAGCTCCACTCCACACCAGCCTGAGCCATGGCGTATAAGCAAGCACCACAGCAGACGGTCAGGACAACGCTCAGGCCCAGCCCAACCTATACGACTAGAAAATCGCTACACCATTCTGATGAACGATGAGGAGTTCCCTCTGCTCTGCGGAAACCCTTCTCTGCCACGTCCCCACGGCGCTCATCCTGGCCCATCCACACAGTCGGCGCGCCCCCCTTCAGACCCAACAACTTCCACGCTGGTCATCGGAAGCTCCATGGTCAGGGACCTCTACATTCCCCCTACACCCAGCGGTCCGTCCAAGGTCTACTGCTTCCCTGGTGCCAAGGTCCGTGACATCCAGCACAAACTTCCCAGCATCCTCGCCTGCCACGCTAAGGTCGACAACATCATCGTGCATGTGGGCACAAACGACATCAGAGAGAGACGGTCGACAGCACTCGAAAAGACTTCACCACTCTCATCACCACCCTGATGGGCACAGGAAAACGGATCGTCATTTCTGGGCCTCTACCTACCTACAGAAAGGGTGCTGAAAGATGGTCCAGACTGTTCTGGCTCCACACCTGGCTGAAACCCCACTGCGCTTCCCTGGGCATTCCCTATGTCGACAACTTCAACTTGTTCTGGGAGAGGCCCAGCCTGCTGAAACATGATGGTCTCCACCCAAACCGACATGGAGCCAGGCTGCTATCTGACAACATAACGACCACACTGAAAGTTAAGTATTGACATTCTGTTGAAAATATCACAGATTCATGCCCCCCAGGTATTGATCCTAATGGCACTTTACAAGTGAATGAATCTGAAAATGTTTTCTGCAGGGTAACATGTAGTACTAGTACTATTCCAGTTATAATCAACAATAGACCATACAAAGTGTTGAATCCCCTAAGTAATAAGAAGTTGACTGCAAACATAGTCAATTTAGCATCCAGTTCACGTCAGCCACAACCTGCCCCAAAAAACGAGACAGTGTCTGTAACTCGACTCAGATCAGTTAAATCACAGGTAACCAAAAGAGGGGCAATACTTAACAACCTAATTGGAATTACAACTACCACTGCAATGATAGAACAGGATAGGAAAATTAGATGCGGTCTACTAAATATCAGATCTCTGTCTTCTAAAGCAATACTAGTAAACAAATTGATATCCGATAATCAAATTGATCTATTCTGTCTAACTGAAACATGGCTGGGCCATGAAGAGTATGTCAGTCTAAATGAAGCCACTCCTCCCACTCATATTAATACTCAAATTTCTAGAGACTCAGGCCGAGGAGGGGGAGTTGCAGCCATATTTGACTCAAACCTGTTAATTAATCCTAAACCTAAACTAAATTATAACTCTTTTGAAAATCTCGTTCTTAATCTTAAGCATCCAACATGGAAAACAGTACAGCCTATTATATTTGTTGTTGTCTACCGAGCACCAGGTCCATATTCTGAATTTTTATCTGAATTCTCAGAGTTTTTATCATGTGTAGTCCTAAAATCAGACAAAGTACTTATTGTAGGTGATTTTAATATCCATGTGGACTTTGACAGCAATAGCCTTAGTACTGCTTTCAACTCACTACTAGACTCAATTGGTTTCAGTCAGAGTGTGCATGAGGCCACGCACTGTTTTAACCACACCCTTGACCTTGTGCTGGCATATGGCATCAAAATTGAAGACGTAATAGTATTCCCGCAAAATCCTTTATTATCAGACCACTTCTTAATAACTTTCGAATTCTTACTACCCGATTATACGAAATTAGATAAAAGCTTCTACACTAGAAGCCTATCTGACAGTGCTATAGCTAAATTCAAGGAAGATATTCCAACAGCACTAAACTCATTACCGTGCCGTAATATAACAGAGGATCTTTATGTAAACTTTAGTCCCTCTCAAATTGATAATTTCGTAGACGGTGCTACGGCCTGCCTACGGACTACTTTAGACTCTGTTGCTCCCCTTAAAAAGAAGACGATGAAGCAAAGGAAACTAGCGCCTTGGTATAACTCCCAAACTCGTAAATTAAAGCAAATCTCGCGCAAACTTGAAAGTAAATGGCGTTCCACCAAACTGGAAGAATCTCGTTTAGACTGGCAAGACAGTCTGAAAACCTATAGGAAGACCCTAAGAAAGGCCAGATCAGACTACTATTCATTACTAATAGTTCTATAGAAAATAAGAACAACCCAAGGTTTCTTTTAAGCACTGTAGCCAGGCTGACAGATAGCCACAGCTCTATTGAGCCATCTATTCCTATAGCTCTGAGTGATGACTTCATGAGTTTCTTTAACGATAAAATTATAACAATTAGAGATACTATTCATCACCTCTTGCCCCCAACCTCTAATGGGTCACCTTTAACTGACAGACTGCTAGAAAGAACGACTAGACCTGACATATACTTAGATTGCTTTTATCCTATAAACCCTCAACAATTAATGTTAAAGGTCTCTTCAGCTAAGCCATCTACCTGTCTCTTGGACCCCATTCCAACGAGGCTACTTAAAGAAGCGTTACCCGTGGTTAACACTTCATTACTAGACATTATAAATATGTCTTTATTGACAGGTTATGTACCGCAGTCATTTAAAGTAGCTGTGATAAAACCTCTACTGAAAAAAACCACCCTCGATCCTGAGGTCTTAGCCAACTATAGACCTATATCTAACCTTCCCTTTCTCTCCAAGATCCTTGAGAAAGTAGTCGCTAATCAGTTATGTGATTTTCTACATAGCAATAGCTTATTTGAGGACTTTCAGTCAGGATTTAGAAAGCATCATAGCACAGAGACGGCACTGGTGAAAATTACTAACGACCTTCTAACTGCTTCAGACAAAGGACTTGTCTCCGTACTTGTCTTATTAGATCTTAGTGCTGCATTCGATGCTATTGACCATACCATCCTCTTACAGAGACTGGAACATTTAGTTGGCATTAAAGGAATCGCACTAAACTGGTTTAAGTCCTATTTTTCTGATCGATCGCAATTTGTTAATGTTAACAATAAACCCTCCAATTACGCTAAAATTAACCATGGCGTTCCTCAAGGCTCAGTGCTTGGACCAATTCTATTCTCCTTATATATGCTTCCTCTAGGCAATATTATTAGGAAACACTCAATTAACTTTCACTGTTATGCGGATGACACCCAATTATATCTGTCAATCAAGCCAGACGAAACCAGCCAGCTAGCTAAACTTCAAGCTTGCATTAAAGATATAAAATCATGGATGGCCTACAATTTCCTGATGTTAAACTCAAACAAAACCGAAGTTATTGTGCTGGGCCCGAAACTCATTAGCCGAAGATATAATTACTCTGGATGGCATTGCCCTGGCCTCCAGTACTACTGTCAGAAATCTAGGAGTTATTTTTGATCAGGATCTATCCTTTAACGCCCATCTAAAACTAACCTCTAGAACAGCCTTTTTTCACCTTCGTAACATTGCTAAAATTAGGAACATCCTGTCTCAAAACGATGCTGAAAAACTAGTCCATGCATTCGTTACTTCCAGGCTGGACTATTTAATTCCTTATTATCAGGATGCTCAAATAAAACCCTTAGGACTCTCCAGCTGATCCAGAATGCTGCAGCGCGTGTTCTGACAAGAACTAAGAGATCACATTTCTCCTGTATTAGCTTCTCTCCATTGGCTTCCTGTAAAATCCAGGATTGAATTTAAAATCCTTCTTCTGACCTATAAAGCTCTAAATGGTCAAGCTCCTTCATATCTTGAGGACCTCTTAGTACCTTATTGTCCCACTAGAGCACTACGCTCCCAGAATGCAGAGTTACTTGTGGTTCCTAGAGTCTCTAAAAGTAGAATGGGAGGCAGAGCCTTCAGCTATCAGGCTCCTCTCCTGTGGAACCAGCTCCCAATCTGGGTTCGGGGGGCAGACACCGTCGCTACATTTAAGACTAAAGTGAAAACTCTCCTCTTTGATAAAGCTTATAGTTAGGGAGTGAGGAGTTGCAGTGAACGCCTAGACCAGTGGGGCAGGGTGCATAGCTGCAGACACAGCACCCCTGCTTCTCTCTGCTTCTCTTTACAGTCATCAGATTTACCTATCGTATAATCAATAATATAGTGCCTCTCCTAGTTATGCTGTTATAATTCTAGACTGCCGAGGAAGTTCCTTCTTATGACACGCTCTTTTCTTTTGTTTCCTTTTATGCACATCCTGTCTCAGAAGTGCTTGTTACTCACCTAGCTCTGGGGAGTTTACTCCCCGGAGTCCTTATGTTTCTTCTTCGCCCAGAACATCGCCTCGGATTAGGGCGACACCAAGACCTGGGTCTTGGGTGCAGCTGTGGCTATGGACCTGCTACACCCTGCTACGCTCTGCGATTCCCTGCAATGCCCGGCTACGTCCTGCCGCATCCACCGCGTCCACCCATGCTCTGCTGTGCCACGCTACATCCTGTACCGTCATAACCCCAACCGTCAGACACCACCCACCAAGAGTCTGGGTCTGCCGAGGTTTCTTCCTAAAAGGGAGTTTTTCCTCGCCACTGTCGCAATAGCCACTGCTAATGCTTGCTCTTGGGGGAACTATTGGAATTGCTGGGGCTTTATAGAGTGTGGTCTAGACCTACTCTATCTGTAAAGTGTCTCGAGATAACTCTTGTTATGATTTGATACTATAAATAAAATTGAATTGAATTGAATCTAGAGTCATAGTGAGAGAAACAAAGTGTGTCCCCTGTTCTTTCTGACCACGGTGAAATCTGGAGCAGGAGAAGTTAACCTTCTCCTTGATTTCATGTTGTTTATGGAGAAGGAGAACCAGGAAATGAGTCGGGGAGGAAATGCAACGCTACCCAGCCACGACCGAACGACGTACGTCGCCGCGACGTGTAGTTACATTACGTGATTTTTTTTCCTCCCATCCTGTAGCCTACTCGCGCCCCCCCAGGAGAGTGTCTGCGCCCCCCCAGGGGGGCGGGCCCCACCGGTTGAGAACCACTGCGTTATATGGATAGATGATATCCTCCCATTATGATCGCAGGCACCTGAATTCAATCACATTCCTATCGTGGAAGATTTTGTGAATCAGAAAATATCGTATTGTTGTCCAAAGAATCAATATAATATTGTATTGTGATACAACTTGTGATTTACACTCATAGTGCTGTTGGCTTGGCAACTTAAAACTAAAAAACCATCTCCATTTTGTGTACTGATAAAATTATCCATTTTATTTTTTATGGCTGTAGCACTGCTGTAATGAAGTTTGAAGAGAGGAGAATGAGAGGATGGAGCTGGGAGTTGAGAGAGTTAGTTTTGATGTGATGCTTTTGTAATGCATGCATGAAAAGAGCTAACTTACAACAAACAGTCAAGGACAAGATTCAAAGTAATGACATAGAGCATTAGATTGCATCTGATAAATAAATAGATCCCTGTGGGGAAATTGGGTTTCTGCAGCATCAAATATAAAAAATACATCAGTTACTAGGATGGAAACAAAAACAAAGCAATAAAGGTTATGGAACTATTCTCTAACTATTATTACACGGCTTGGGTAAATTCTTAATTCTGCAGTCTGCTATTTCTATAACATATCGTCACTGTCAGGGTTAAACCTTGTACGCCCAAAAAAAATGTTTTTCAGGAAATGAAAAAAGGCAAATCTTAAAGTGCTCATATTATGCTTTTTGGCGTTTTCCCCTTTCCTTTATTGTGTTATATATCTTTTTTGTGCACGTTATAGGTTTACAAAGTGAAAAAGCCATGAACTGCGCATGTGCGACTCCCAACAAAGATGGAATATAAGTTTGATGCCTCATTCTGTAGCTAAAACAGAGAGCTCAACACACAGGGTGAAAAGAGGAGCTGCAGCAATGTGCAGTACAACAAACATATGGTGTTTTTGAAAATTAAACCTGTAAACCTATTCTAACCTCTATAGGGCTAATCACTGCCATATTTTTTGGGACTGCCATACGATAAGACCTTACTGGGTAGAGATTCACAAACATATAAACAATGTATTTAATGTAAACATTCCGTTTAAATGTGAAACTGTGTATTTGGGCAATGTAGGGTTTGAAACATGGAACATTGACGATAAAAAACTGCTGGCTATACTGTTGGCAGCCAGTAAGAAATCTGTTACGAGGAAATGGTTGAAAGTGAATCCACCCACCGTGGAAGAGTGGATTGAAATAGTTTATGAGATTTATGTTATGGAAAAAATATCCTTTTCCCTCAAAGTTGAAAAAGAAAAATTTTATAAGATTTGGTCTAAATGGTCTGAGTATGTAAAACCAATTAGATCCGATTTCGTCTAACTGTACTTATGCTTTGTGTAGACCTACCCTCATTATATGTGATGTTGTAATTAGTGGAAATGGTGCGCACCCCGGTTCTGTTTCAGTTACTGAGTGTTCTCACTGGAATAAGTAATGGTTTATAAACGTCAAAAGGGCAATATGTACAAACTCATCCAAAACATCTGGATTCATCCCTATTTCTGTACTTGGAAAACTAAAGCTGTAATTATTGTATGTGATGAGATTTATCCTTTCTAAATAAAAAGATAATTAAAAAAAAAAAAAAACTATTCTAACCTCTAAATATAATTATGAACCTGAAAATGAGCATAATATGAGCACTTTAATACATTTTATTGACCTATTATTCAAAGTCAGACGAAATTGCTTGTTTTAAATATTTGTAAAACCCACAGATGTAAAGGGTGACCAATAGCATTGATTTATGAAAAAAAAAAATTATGGAGATACTTAGAAAGCCCAACAGTGATGATATTGTTGCCATGGACACAGTTGTGATCATAGATTCTGTCAGACCATTTTTAAACCAATAAAATCATTTTTAAATCAATATTTGTGCTAATACGGAGCTCATACCGCTCATCAGCGGATCACAAGTGAGAGAGAGGGTGGAGGAACCCAGAAGCAAAAAACATACACATGGATGAAACAGGGTCAAAATGTCAACCCAGGGAGGACGGAGGGGGTCCTGAGGAGGGATAAACAGAAAAGTCCAACCAGGGAGGGAGAAGGGAGGACAAGGGATAAAAAAAGGGAGCGCTGGAACAGGTGATGGCGGGGCTCGGGAACCGGGAACTGAGACCAGCGGGGCTTGGGAACTGAGGCCGGCGGCGAAGGCGAATCCCCTCTGGCGGCCGGCAGCAAAGGCGAAAACCCTCTGGCGGCCGGTGGCAAAAGCGGGACCCCTCTGCTGGCCTGCGGCGAAGACGGAACCCCTCTGGCGGCCGGAGGCGAAGACGGAACCCCTCTGGCGGCCGGAGGCGAAGACGGAACCCCTCTGGAGGCCGAGCAGGACGACAAAGACCCTCTGGAGGCCAAGCAGGAATACAAAGTGTATACGTTGCCATGGCAATGGTACACATAAAAATGGCTGCCGTTCTCACCATTCTGCCACGTGATTTGAATTGGAATGGCTTGGTTGCGTCCTAAATTCCATACTAACATGCTATTTAGTAGGCTAAAACAGTATGCGAGATGTTTTAGTATGTCCGAAATCTTAGTATGAAACCAATAGTACATGAATTGCATACTATTTTCGGTGAAATATTACAGTATGCTAACACTGGACAGAATGCCAGCAAAAGTATCCCACAATGCAATGCGGTAGTAACGACAGCGTTCATAACAGACAAACGGACAGCTCTGTAACATAAATAACGCTCTAATTTACATTTCTACACATTTAAATCTGTGATTTTGTCACCTGTTGGTCTAGTTGCTTATTTTTTTCAGGTATTTAAGCATTATCTGGAGATGACGCTAGAGCTGAGGTCGGCAGGGGTTACCATGGTTACGCGTCTTCAACGGCAATTGCTTTTGATCTGTTTGTGAAGGAACTGACAGGATTACATTTCACTATAGGATTTCAAGTGACAAACACATTAATTGACAGATTAATCAGAATTTCAAGACGTCGAGAGAAGTTGTTACAAAGTCCAGAACTCACTGAACAAATTAGTCAGCTGCACTGTAGAGAGAGCACTGAAAATAGGCAGTACAGCTCATATATAGTATATAGTTCATTGATACAGACATTTTTGGCCCTGACGGCCTTCGAGAGAATTCCAGTACTCCAGAAACACAAATAAAAGGGCCCTCCTCAAATACAGAACGATGTGTTATGCAATGAAAATGCCACCCTCTGCAAAGACGCTGACATCCTGCGCAGTGAAAAGAAGTCTTGAGGATGTTCGCAAACAGAACAAAGAGTTGCAGACTAAGTTAAAGGACTTGGAAATTGAGAACAAGACTTTGCACCAAAAAATAAAAGAACTGACCCTGAACAACACTCTGCAAAAAGAAGTTCAGCGGATAATTAGAAGTCTGAAAGAACAGGAAGCCACTGAATACAAGTCTCATCTATTGGAGCAAGAAAACCAATCTTTTTGGACAAAAAATGAATACCTTGCAACAGGACATTCAAGAGATAAACGGAAGGTTTCAACCTGAAAAGGAAAACATGGCACAACAAAATCAGGCTTTGCAAAGAGACCTTCAGGAGGCCAAAGAATTTTAGCTCAATTATTATTACTCAAAGGCTTAGAACACAACTATAATGTGATTAGTCAAGAAAACAAGACCCTGAAAGAAGAAATCCAGGAGCTTACCAACAATTTGCGTGATGGAGAAGAGGCCATGAAGCGTGATCATAAGACTCTGCAAAAAGAAGTGCTGGAGTTAAAAAACAAATAGCAAGAACTCACGTTTTTGAGCACAAAATATTGCACATTGAAACAGGAAAATTGGTCCACAAGCAAACAAAAGCAGCCTGGAACAAGAACGGAGGCGAAAAACAAGGTCAGACTAGAGAAAGACTTTTGTGCTCAGGAGCAGCTCCAAGCTTGTCAGAGGGAGAAAGCGCTTTGTGATGAAGTGCAGATGCTACAGACTCATATGAAGTTAAAGATGGAGGAAAATGAGTACTTTCAGAGAGAAATCCAGTCCCTTACTAAGAGTCCTGAGGTGCAAGCCTTTAAAGTCAAGACTGCTGCTGATCAGTTAAATGCAGATCATGTGGGGAAAAATGCCCCCTCAGAGTGTGATACCCTGCTCTTAAAAATATGACCTCTTTTGAACTCTAAGTGTATTATTGTGCATATTAATGTAGATTTTATGTAGGTTTATGGGAGTTTTACCTAGCCTTCTTAGAGAGGTTGGGCTAGGTCGGGAGCTGTGGCTGAGATGGGCCTTAAAGTCTATCGACATCTTACTCTGAAGTATAAAAAAAACAGTTCAGAGTTCGTTAGGGCTAAACCCACCAGACTCCATTTAAATAATACTTTTAGCATTTATAGGTCCAGCATCTTTCTACATGTAAATCGGTAAAGTATGTGTTAATTTTAACCAAACCAGAGAGGTGAATGTTGAAAAAAAGAAAAGACGAACCAAGACGGCTTTTCATAGTTTTGTGTTGTCTGTCGATTTTGAATGTGTGTATTTTACGATACTAAAATTACTGTTTATTTACATGGAGTCTGGTGGGTTTAGCGATAGCAATTTGGGCAATGTTTTTATGTTAAAAAAAAAAAGGAACTTACTCTTTAACAGAAAGGTCGCCCTCTGTAGGAATCCTTCCCATGATGTTGTCAGACACTTTGAATAATAATGTGAGCCTGTCAATGGCAAAACAAGCACTTTTGTGGACATATATTGAAGGTTCGCCATTGCCCTATAAGTTACATTGTAGCTTGTTTCGCTGACTGCCAACTGCAGCAGTCTTGCTTGATAGTGGATTAATCACTTACAGTCACTTACAAAACATGGGAAAAAAGGGTCCAGGTTAAAAAGAAAAACAAAGTTACGCTGTTCCTCAGTGACTCAGCTCGCACATGCTGTTTGAATTTCCAAGATAGAAACGCATTCCTGCCCTGGCTCTGTTGTGCCGGTTCCGGCTCCATCTCTACCTCTATCATTTCATATTGGGGCTTCTGGAAAATGCATGGAGTTGCGAGAGTGAATAAACTCGTGAAACAGAGAAGTATCGTCATGTAATCCACTGATTTCAACAATGTAACTGTATTCTAAATACCAACTATTTAAATTGTAACTGTAACGGAATACAGTTACTCATAATTTGTATTCTGAATACGTAACGCCGGTACATGTATTCCGTTACTCCCCAATACTGGATATATATATATGTATATATATATATATATATATATATATATATATAAAGATTACATCTTTACAAGGTTCCTTGTTGCAGTCCGAGGATTATCATAGGTTCATGCAGTCAAGAAACCGATATTTATATAGTCCTTGGTTGCAGTGTATGTGAATAACATCAGATGACAGGAAGTAAACATGGACCCAATCTGTTGCCTAGCAATGCAATTCCACTGAATTGCATTGCTAGGGAGTAGACTGAGCACATTTGGAATGTTGTCTTTGGTGTCCGTTTGATGCCTTTCTGACATCTATGATTCAAAGGGAACACCCTAAAAAACGCTGGGTTATTTTAATAACCCAAATGCTGGGTTAAGGCTGTTGGGTCTTAGGTTGGGTGGATTTGACCCAACGTTGGGTCAAAGATTGTGACCCAACACAATGGGTTAAACGAAAGCGAGGCTCATTATTCCGCCATTTGGCCATTTCTGGACAGAATTCAGGCACCAGGACGTCAACGAACATAGCTCCGGTAAGTGATAGGAAACTTTAAGACGTAAACCAATACAAACAGTGTAGAATAGCCAGACAATTTTAGTGATAGTGTGAACTGAAAGACATGTTAGCATTAACTTAGCTCTGTATGGTTAACCGTAACGTTAGTTCACTTTAGCCAGGACATTAACGTTAGCAATTAACCGTTAGCTCAAGAGTTTAAAACCCATGTTATAGCTAGCTAGCTAACTGCCTCTCCTCTAACATTAGCTAGTAAATCTCTAGTTTTTATATATTGCTATTTTTGGTTCCTAACTGTAAACACACATTACTCCTTACACGGAATTAACTAACTATATAACGTTAACGTTATGAGTATTATTTAGCATCCCGAACGTCATGATTGATTGACGCACTTGACAGTGAAGATGACGGAGGCAAATAGGAACGTTAGCGTTAACGTTATGGCCTGAGCTCTCGAACTTTTTATAAAACCTGATAATAACGCAAAAGAGGACAATGATAAAGTAAAGAGACTTGCCCCCTCGTAAGTGTAAGCAGTCTAACAGTTACGAGGTATGTTTGTGTTTAGGTTTATTTCTGTATTGTTAATATGTAGCTAAGGTAATGTTAGCTAACGTTAGCCTAGGCTCGAGTGAGTCAGCATAAAATCAAGCTAGCGTTATTTTACAATAATTACAAGAATAATGAGACAGTTGTGTTTCTACAATATTAGCGCATATTTGAATGTAAGTGTATTGTGTAAAGTGACGCTTAATATGGATAAGCTGTAGCAACATTTGCAAAATGTAGAATGTGGATAGTCTGGCAAAGCGAGACTAATGTCGAACTAAAGTTAGCAGTAGCAGCTAGTATTGTCGGCTTGTACTCAAATTCAGTCTTTTTTAACAATTGATTAGCATCCCTAGACTTTGTAACCTGTGGTCTGAAGAAAATGCTGTACTATGGAAATACGTATTACAGTATCTTGGGTGACACATGCTTAAATAGGATGGACACAGTTGCGTTTTAAGATTTTTTACTGAATATTTTTTGCTGTTTTTGTGTTGATTTGTAGTCTTAAAAGTGGCAAATCATTTCAGGGATGCTAGTCTGTACTGCACATACTTCACTATGCTGGGCTGCTAAGGGTGTGCATTAGTTCTGTTATAGATTACAGTGTTTCCTTTAGGATTTTTTTTAGCAGTGGGGGCAAGTCATGACATATGCTACTTTATTTATTGCAACTCATCTTAGTAATATGATCTATAATCAGACTTGATATTGCTGTGGAAAAGTTATATCAACTAGTAAGTATACTAAGCAATACAAGATATTGATTTTATAGAATGGAACCTGGTAATAAAGCTGTTATTTTTTTCATATACTTTTAAGGATTCAAGCCCCAGCCCCGAGCCGGCTGCCTGCACACCAGCCCCAGAATTGCCTACAGAGCAACACGGAGTTTCTTTGGAACAAGGAGCAACATTTGTAAGTTCATGGTAATTTATCTTGAATAACTTATTTTTAATTGAGTGAGAAGCTTTTTTAAAAGCTTCACTTTGATTGGGGGACAATTTTGATGTAAGTCAGAGGCATAGTCATGATATTCATATATATGTGTATACTTTCTTTCTCTGTTCATTGATCATTTTTATAGAATATCCGTGAGAAGACAGCTGATGGAAAATGCATGGTTAGCGGTCTTGAGGAACAGAATCACATATAAATAATGAAAGACGTGCCATGGTCCGGATACTTGTGTCCCACTTAATTAAGCGCTTTGGAGAGAAGTAAGTATTTTTCACACACAGATTGTTATTATTTTACATTATTTTTTACTAGTGTGGGCTAGTTCTTCACTAATGTGAACTGCTTATCTCATCCGTTTGATCTGGGACCAGTTAGTGCAATCTTGATTTATATTTTTATTTTATATAATTTTTTTGATGATTACTGTAAAAAAAACTGTCAATATATTGTGTTATGTGGCAGTGTTAAATGCTAATAAAATGCATATTGTTGTAAAGTCCATCTTCAGGTGCAAAGGCTATGCTGGCATCATCAATTGTGGATCAGTTTCCATGCCTGAGGGACTGTCAAGGCACAGGCTATGTAAGTTTTTAACCACACAATAATGAACTGACCTAAAGCAAATGTGACAATCCCTACAAGGGCTGTGACGGTTGGTGAAAAAGCAATGTATCACGCAATATGGGGGTTAATCACAACCCCCTCCTGTTATGAGAGTAGCATGTCAGGTGCCTTAAATCAGTGACAGTGTGGCCGCAGAAGGAAAGCAAGTGGTGAGAGTAGCATTTATGAGTGCAAGAGGAAAAAGAGATAGCAAAGATAATGCAAAGTGAGTTAAAAGTGAACAACAAAACAACAAGCTTCTCAAGACAGGGTGGCTTCATGTGTTGATACTGCGGGTAAAGTGAAGGGAGTTACCCTAAAAAAACATGGGCTTAAACCTTACAACATATGTTGCAACACAATACGATCATCTTTAGAAAGACAACATCACCCAAGTTTGAGCTTTTTGTGCAGAATCAGGCAGGACATGTAAGGCAAATGCTAAGCTGTTCCATCGTTGGCTCAGCTTTATCCTAATGTTAACTTCAGCTCTTAATTGCAGAGTTGCTTCTGGCTTAGTTATTACTTAATGTGTTTGAATTATTTATTTTTTAATCATTTTTGTTTACTTCTAAACTTTAGGACGCATGGTTCACCCCAGGGAGAGGGCATAAACCCGCAACAGGCTTTCTGGAAGAGCATCTCCGCAGTGTCTGAAAAAGGCTCCACTCTGGCAGACGAGTAAATCTAACATCCCAAGTGCCACAAGACACCCGAGTCATTTTGCCAGGTACAGCAAGATGTCTTGCTCCTCCATTTCAATCCAATTCATGTTGATGCATTTAGAAGTGGATTTGACTTATCCTCTATCCTGTTTGCAACATACTAAGTACTTCTTACTTGAACTCTATGGGCCAGTTTCATATACAGAGATTAAACTTTTACATAACTCTTCATTTAATTTTTCTTGTAGTCTAGGGCTAGGCTTGATTCTTGTATGGGAAACCGGCCCACTCTATTAAAAAATTAGATGTCTTAATATGTCACAGCTTGGTAGAACTTATTCATTTCTCTGCTCATCACAGAACCAACTAGAACTCCAGAGCGGGCCATCCAATTGACGGAGTGACTGAAAAATAACATCTGGCCACAGTCCCAGGTTGGCCAACACATGTTGGAGACTGCCATCCATAGGGCACAGTGGATCCGAGCAAATGGGACTACATCAATGCTAGACATTATCACAGAGTTTCCACGCTTAATGGACACTCACAGGCATGGTGAGCTAGAATCTTACAAAATTACTTGCGTGTTGTGGTGCTGGGATTGTTGTTCGATGTCAACTTTGTGCTAAAGTTTGGGAGTTCATCTAGACTACCGTCTTTCAGATACCAGGACATGAATCAAACACTGTCAAATTAATGAGTGCTCAGATTGCTAGTTGATAGTTCAATGTATGAAGTTTGAGAAATTGTGACTATTTTGTCCGTTTAATGATGTAATAAGTGAATGCACACATCACATGTTTTAAGTCAGAAATTGTAAAATTACTTTTGTATTCTTTTATACAACTTTTAATGTTAACTGAAATAAATTGAAATGTTTAATTTTGTCTTAAGTGATATATTTGGCTTGTAGCAATAAAACCAAAATGCTGGGATGTTATGTGCTTGATTATTTCATAATTTCATCAATACATTTCGTAATGCAAAAAATCGAGTGAAAAAAAAAAAAAATACAAATAACCCAGAATGTGGGTTGTATTTTTCCAACCCATTTTAGGTAGTATTAACCCAACAACATGGTCATTTTAACCCATTTTTGGGTAGAAAATAATAACCCAACATGCTGGGTCAAAGCCATAACCCAACCCTGCAGGGTTAAAACAACCCAGCGTTGGATCGGTCCATATTGGACCCAGCACTGGGTTACCAAAATAACCCAAGTTGGGTTATTTTTAACCCAGCAGTTTTAAGAGTGAAGGAACTTAGAGGATTACATTACACTATATGATTTCAAGTGACACATTAACACATTAATTGACAGATTGATCAGAATTTCAAGACGTTGATAGAAGTTGTTACAAGCCCAGAACTCACTGAACGAATTAGTCAGGTGCACGAGAGAGCGCTGAAAATACGCAATACAGCTCAGAGTATACAGTTCATTGATACAGTACAGACATCTTGTTTTGACAGCTAAAAAATGTCAAGGCAGGAGCAGTGTGGCACTCTCAGGCCACAGAGTGATGATAACTCAGCCCACCACCAAGAAAACGAGGTCCTCTTCAGAAAGAACAAGGACTTCCAAAGACAGAATGGGGAACTCCGTAAAAACATTGAGGGCCTTCGAGAGAAATTCCAGTACTCCAGAAACAGGGATATAGAGAATAAAAAGGCCCTCCAAATAGAGAATGAGGTGTTATGCACTGAAAATGCCACCCTCCGTAAAGACGCTGACATGCTGCGCAGTGAAAAGAAGGCTCTGTGCAACGAAATTGAGGATGTTCGCAAACAGAACAAAGAGGTGCAGACTAAGTTAAATGACTTGGAAATAGAGAACAAGAACCAAAAAATAGAAGAACTAAACCGGAACAACACTCTGCAAAAAGAAGTTCAACGGCTAAATAGAAGTCTAAAAGAACAGGAACACGTTCAATATGAGTGTCATCAACAAGCACTCAAAGGCTTAGAACACAACTATAATGTGATTAGCCAAGAAAACAAGACTATGAGACAAAAAACCAAGACCCTGAAAGAAGAAATCCAGGAGCTTACCAACAAGTTGCGTGACGGAGAAGAGGCCATGAAGCGTGATCATGAGACTCTGCAACAAGAAGTGCAGGAGTTAAAAGGTGTTCAGCAAGAACTCAAGGTTTTTGAGCACAAGTATTACACACTGAAAGAGGAGAATGAGTCCACAAGCAAACAAAAGAACACACTGGAACAAGAACTTCAGGAGGTCAAGAACATGCTCAGACTAGAGAAAGACTTTTGTGCTCTGGAGCAGCTCAAAAGCTCGTCAGAAGGAGAAAGCGCTTTGTGATGAAGTGCAGACAGTCCACACTCATCTGGAGTTAAATATGAATAAAATCGAGGACATTCAGAGAGAAATCCAGTCTCTTACTGAGAGTCCTGAGATGCAAGCCTTTAAAGTCAAGACTGCTACCGATCAGTTCAATGCAGAGCATGTGGGGAAAAATGCCATGCACCAGAAGATATTGACAAAAAGTTGGCTTATTTACTGGTGTTCCAGTAACTTGTGAACTTTAGTTACCTCCCACCTTTGAGTTGTAGGCCCCGCTCCCTCAGAGTGTGATGCTCTGCTCTTCAGAATTTGGCCTCTTTTAAACAAAAAAAAATAACTTACTGCATTTTGGACTCAGTATAAGTGTATAATTGTGCCTATTAATGTAGATGTCTGCTCTGTAATTGTTAAAACCCAGCTAACATTCCTGTTGCACACCCAGTCGCCCCAGGAAGGGGGGGGGGTCTGTCTCTCTTAGAATGGTCTCTCCTGAGGTTTCTTCCATTCCATTCTTCCATTTTACCTTGCCTTCTTAGAGAGCTTGGGATGGGTCGTGAGCTGTTGCTTAGTTGGGCCTTAAAGTCTATTGACATGTACTATTAAAAAAAATAAGACAAAATAAAATAATAAAATAAAAAATAATAAGATTAGTTGCCTGTCATTTCCTCTGCTTGGATGAATAGTAATATGTTTAATTTTTTGATTATTTGATTGATTATTTTTTTCAGGCATTTTAGGCCTTTATTTGTATAGGACAGCTGAATACGTGAAGGGGAGAGAGAGGAGGAATGACATGCAGCAAAGGGCCGCAGGTCAGAGTCGAACCTACGGCTGCTGCGTCGAGGAGTAAACCTCTATATATGGGCATGCGCGCTAACAGGTGAGTTACCCAGGCGCCCGTATTATGTTTTCAAAGTGTGAATATCAGACAGTTGGTTTGCAGAAATCCACTTATTCATATGTCACAAATGATATGTCCAGCTATAAAAAATGCCTGAAAGTCTGAAGTTAGAACGAAAGTACAAAGAGTTGTTGCTATGGCGATAATACACGGCCTCGTCGCATTGGTGTATGCTGTCTGCTTTCAGAACGTTTCAGACAGGAGCGTTGCAAGTAGTTGCAAATTTCAACTCGTCGCAAATCTTTGGTCTGAACTGGGCTTTAGGCTGTTTTCAACTAGTCTTAAAATTTGATCTGAGTGATGGTAATCATGATGATCGGGTCATTAAAAATATGCTGAAGTGTTTTGTAAAAACCTGAGAGATTGTTGTTTTTATGCATATGGAGCAGATCATAGCGAGACGTCTAAAGCACAGTTCAGACCAAAGATTTGTGACGAGACGAGTTGAAACTTGCAACTTCTTGCAACAAGCTGGTCTGCAGCGTTATGAAACCTGACAGTTCATAGCAATGCGACGAGACAAGAAGGTGTATCATCTCCATAACAACGCCTCTTTGTACTTCCGTTCTAACTTCCAACTTTTAGACCTTTTTTGTAGCTGGATATATCATTTGTTTTGTCTAAATATGAATGTGGATAATGTCAGTGATATTGAGATGCTTGCTACAGTTGCATTTCTAGTGATGAATCGCCGAAAACACATTTTATTTCTCTGATTCACTGCTTGGTTCTAATGCCACTGGGTGCTCCCTCTCTTCAGTCACTCTCTATCTTGCTTGACCATATAACGTTACCGTGCTTTCGGGCGGTCATTGAGGCTCCATCTAAAACTCTGCCATTTCGACCAGCTGCTTGTAACATCAAAATAAAATGGATTATGGATCATTTTATAGCTGACTTTACCAGCGGACTTCTCTTTTGGCTGTTGAAACCGGTGAAGTTCCTTAGGTTCTAAAACCAGCCTCTGTGACTTGAACAGCTGAGTCGCAGCGAAACCATCAGCTGGTTTAAGTCGACTAAGTCAGACTTCTGCAACTTTTCCCTGCGACGTTCTAAAATGATTTTGTCTCATTGTGAATCTTTGGTCTGAACTGGGCTTAAGTCTGTATTGTTACTGAGGTTATCATATATATTTTATTTACATTTATATTTACCAAATCTTTGATGACCTACTACCTACATTATGAGTGGTATAACCCACCCCCCCTAGTTTAAATGGAAATAAATGGACTTTTAAAGGACAATTCCAGCACAAAATGAACCAAGGGGTTAATAACATATGTGTACCAAAGAATTTCTAATAAGGGAAGAAGTTCCAATCTCTCGATACTTCCGGCTTCTGAACTGGTTGCAGTTACACTCTGGTTGCATATAGGGGGCGCACACAGGTGAGTGCAGAATGAATGGTGGTCTATGGAGCTATACCCCTCAAAATCCACTTTTCTCAGGATATAATTTTTTGTCTAGTAATTTCAATGTTGCATTCGAAAGGGGAGGCTAAGAAAATGCACACTGCTGGGTGTTTTTTTAAAGTTGCTTTTTTGTTCTAAAAAGCTTTTTTAAATGTCAATGACAGCATACACATCATACGTCCAGAGATAGTGCTTTACGGCAAGCTCTAAGTCACTTCCTTTTTTCTCTCGAGGCATCTACAACACAGCTGACAGGTTAGGCTCTCCCTGGTTGCACGGCGTCGGTTTACATGTAGGGACCCCCATAATGCTACAGTTGAAGTGTGGCGCTATTTTGAGCCTTGTTAGTGGTGTATAAATAGCGATTTATCCTTTGCCCCGACTACTATCGTTACAAGGTAATCACCAGTTTGCGGTAGCTTGTTTCAAGCTACAGACACATTGGATTAGCTTGAAAACATGTCCCAGAGAACGGTCGACTCATACACATATGTTATAAACCCCTAGGTTCATTTTGCGCCTGAATTGTCAGTTAATGGATTTTCGTTTCGGACGTCTCTGTCTTTTGTCCGTTGAAATCATAGCCCTATGTTGGTAAGTGGCTCTGGAAGGATCTTAAGCCACTACATCACCCATGTCTTATACCTCAAGTATTTCTTTGAATATATACCTGTGATGTGAAAGCTGAATATTTCATGTGTTTAAAGGAAATATGAGACTGACTGTTCTAAACATTCAAGGCAGCTCTTTCCAGAAAAAAGTATTTCATTATGATTATTATCTATAACCATTAGTCAGTCTTGACACACAAGGGAAGGAATCACTCAAGTCTCAAAAGACTGGTATCTGTGCGGAAAGGGAGTCAGGGCCATAGTCAGGATCTTAGAAATTTTAGTTATCTTTTTATTTTACCGTTACTTAACCAGGAAGAGTGTCCTGGCTTATGTCGGCAGCAAAATATGCTACAAATCAGGATTAAACAGAAGCATGAAGTCATGAATAAAATGTTGAATGCAATCATATTTCATCCAAGGAACACCCTAAATAGCAACCTAAAACCATCCAAGAGCCGTATCATTTACTGAGACTAACACGTCAAGATAAATATTGAAGTAATGTCAAATTTTGGCCACACATGAAAGAGTCTGCAAATATCATTTGGATTTGTTAAGGCAGCTAAGACAGCTAAGGCCTTGTGCAAAACAAAGCCGCCGGCTAGACGTGTAAAGTGGTTTATAGATAGGCGTGTTGGTAAGCAGTATGCTGAAGGGCACTTCAGCCTCACTAAAAACCATGACAACACTCTCTCTAGTCCCACAGGTGCACAAAGCACATCTGGATCCCACCGCACACACACCCTCACACACAGTAACATGGTGCCGCTCAGTCATTTTGGCAATTTTATGTCGACCTATTTAAAAGCAAGGTTGGTGTTTCCAATATCCACTTATTTATATATTGTTTGTGGGCATGTGATTACAGTATATTATAGTGTGTTTCTGCATGATTGTATGTGTATGCATGCTTCTTACGTACGCCAACATTTACACGTATGCTTTGTGATTCTGTGTGTGTGTGTGTGTGTGTGTGTGTGTGTGTGTGTGTGTCAGTATAGGTGTGAGGCAGCAGACTGAATCCATGGAGTCTCATTAATGGCTTCATTAAGGCCAGGAAGATCTCATTTGGACTGAGTGAATTATTCAACCCGTGAGCCAGTCAGACCCCTGTAGACACCTGCAGACACCGCCCAGGTAGAGACAAAGAGAGAGAGAGAGAGAGAGAGAGAGACAGAAGGTGGATAGAGATAGAGAGGAGAAACTGACTGAAATATTTACTCCAAAAACCAAGTGAGAGACTGGCACAGAGAGAAGTAAAGAGACAGAGGCTACTAAATATGCTCATTTGATATTTTTGTTTGACTGTGTGGTGCTGCAGGTTGATAACGGACACAGAGGGTAGAGAGAGATTCAGGATGTAGACATGTAGTACATAAAGAACAAAATGCTGATTGGTGTTACTAATAACATACGATGGCTCTGTTCTATTCAAGTGTCCCAGTAAGCTGTTACAATGGGTGGATCCCAAGTCTCTTATTTGATAGTGTCTCGCTCCTCGCTTGAACAGGAATCCCCTCTGGTCCGCCTTCTTGAAGGCTGTCTCTCATTTTAACCGGTCCATTTTCAGTTTTAACTTTGACCCTTTTACTGAACGCATGGCAAAACACTCGCTCAAGGTCCGCTTACTAAATTATTAGGAACTCTAAACTGGATCTCACAGTCAGCCAATGAAACTGGCTCAGGTGTCATGAAACTGGCTCAGGTGTTGTGATCTAATTGTGGAATATGAGGATAATGATTTCTCCCTTTTGAGGTCCAAACACTGTCTAATGTGAGGTACACAACACACAAGAACCAAGACTCAGGCGCTGCTGGAAATTCCGCCGGATGTTCCTGACTTCGGCCAGATGTGCGTCACCTTCCACTTTCTTTGTCTTGGCATTCTTAACTCTAGTGGATTTATGAGGACTATGGTTAACTGCTCCTCCGATCTCTGAAGGGTAAATCCAGACAGCTAGCTAGACTATCTGTCCAATCTGAGATTTCTGTTGAACGACTAAAACAACCTTTTAATACGTTCCACCAAAACAAGTTCCTTCCTGAGGCTATTTTGCAGCGGCAACGTGTTTTGCTTAGCACAGCCCCAAGACGATTGTGATTGGTTTGAAGAAATGCCAATAAACCAGAGCACATTTTTCTCCCATCCTGGAATGCTGTGTGGACTAGCCAGATCTTCCTCGCAGCGCAGGAAGGTCTGAAAATGCAAGACTAGCAAAGCCCTGATTTTTGGATGCTTCTAAAGATTATCTTGCCATATTTTCCTTTTTGCAAGTGTATATTTTTTTTTTTTCACATCCCACGATTTGCCCGGAAGTCCATCCTGGCCGCAACGATTTTAAATCGCAAATATTTAACATTTTCTATATTTACGATCTGATATCCTGTTGTATGTGGGGACAGCCGAGGACGCAGTCTACTCTTGTTTACCTGCAGGGTTTCTGCAGGTTTCAACAAGTCGAATTTTAGACTTTTTAAAGACCTTTATGAATGACATTTAAGACCTATATTACGACATTAAAGTACAACAAAATGCAGAGCCATAAAAGTACTTAAAGTAAATAAATGTATTCAAATTGAATAAAAGCGACACAGCGTAATAATAATCTGTACAGCAAATTATATTTGGACTAGTGGAAGAAAGGACTTAGCCAAAAAATTTGAGCATCGACAACTTCTCAGTCCCTCCCCCCTTTCTGCTAAAGCCCAAACGGTCTCCTAAGCCCCTCCCCCCACATGGGAGAGCTGTGCACGATAGCGCGTGTGTGAAAATGGGGGAAGGGGAGGAAACCTATCTGCAGCTCATGCGCGGGGAAGGGGGAGGGGAGAACGCTATGAAATGCACGTGCATGAGCAGTGATTGACACACAGTTAAACACCCCCCCTGGCCCTGATTGGAGCATCTGAACAGGGAGCGGTGGATTTTTGCAAATCGCACTACTAGGCTGTAGGTGGTGCCAGAGGAGCCAGATTTTTTTTTTTTTATTACCTGCTTCATGTAGTTCTACTCGAACATAGGGTCAGTTTCAGCAAATATGACAGAAAGTTAGTTTTATAAGGCTTACCTACTACATCTTTTAGGTCTAAAAGTTTGATTTAGAATTTTTAGACTTTTTAAGACTCATACGGAGCTCGTACCGCTGATCAGCGGATCACGAAGGGAGAGAGAGGGCGGAGGGAACGGGGAGTGCACCACGGTTAGAGCTGTAACAATTCCAAATGTTGTTGTACAAGTAATTTCATGTAGTAATAGCATGGCGATTGACAATATAATTGTCTCTTTCAGTCAAATTTAAAAAGTATTCATTTATTTGTTTTTCAAACAAATTAAAGTTTGGAATGAATCACATATTTTGGTTAAATCACTGTATGTGACCTAGATAATGCAATAACAGATAGAACATGTATCCTCATCAATAAAAAAACAAAGCAATAATCATTAAGAAAAAAAGTAAAATTAAACACAATCATTACGTGGTCACTGCTTCTTTACAGTTTTTGCAACAGAACAATGTGAGGGAGGTGTTGGTTTGCAACCTAATCATGTGACCGCTCATTTCTTGCCATGTCAGACCTTGTTCTAGCTGTTTTCCCACATCCCAGCAATTACTATAGTGAGTACAATGTTATAATAACTGATATGAAATGATGAAATGACCACTAGCCAATGACCTAGTTAGAGCGTGCGCCCCATGTAGGCTGAGTCCTTTGCAGCGGTGCGGGTTCGAATCCGTCACCTGTCATCCCCCATCTCTCTCCCCCTTTCCTGTCTATCCACTGTCACTATCACAATAAAGGGAAAAGCCCCAAAAAATGATCTGTGAAATGTGTGAAATTTGAGGCCATGACTTCACACACTAAAGTGGTGAAAATTGCCATTTTATATCTGATCTTTGTTGCTTGAACTCTCTTCCAATCGCTCCAATGATTGCCGTATGCTTCAGGTACCTCATGCCAGAACTGACTTAGGAAAAAACACTTTTAGACAAAACACTTCTCTCTTCGCTCTGTTACTTTGACACCATTCCAAATGATCACCCTGTGCCTGCCTGCTTCAGCTGAAACTGCATTATGTTTATCAGTTTGTCTGTTGTTACATTTTATTTTTTATTTTAACTGTAAACAGGGCGTAATGCGCAGCCTGTCTACTCTGAATAATAAGTAAAGTTTAAATACAATAAAAAAAACAACAGTCCTTGAGATTTCAAAGATTTCTAATGTCTTACTGTGACATCCAGGATGCTGTTAAATTCTCATTTCATTTTTAAAAGTACATTGTCAGACAGATGGAAATATAAACAAACCCTTCTCATTATTTCTATCTTTCTTTGTTCCCCCTCTCCTCCCTCCCTCCCTCCCTGTCTCTGTCTCATTTCTCTTCTTTCATCTCTCTGCCATCCGCTGTTCTCTCTCAGTATTATCTCAGGTGGCTGGGAGGTGGTAACAATTTCTTTAAGTGTGTGTGTGTGTGTGTGTGTGTGTGTGTGTGTGTGTGTGTGTGTGTGTGTGTGCACTCTGTGACTTTGTGCACACCCTAAAGTCACAGAGTAGCACAAGTCATCATTCAAATGTGACATTGCAACTTTAACCGTAAAGTATTGTTTGAGTCCCAAAGAAGCACAAGTGTGTTCTCATACACACACACACTCACACACACACACACACACACACACACACACACACACACATACGATGCACATGCACGTTTGAAACATTTTTCAACCTTGTGCACAGTCCTAAAAACAAACATTCAACTTATTTAACAAACAAAATGCACAGCTCCCTTTCTGCAGTAGCCATTAGAAAAAACCCGCATGGAACAATTGCACACAAACACATATGCACACACACACACACACACACACACACACTCATGCTGCGCAATCAGTATGACTAAACAGACTGTGTGGTGCAGTGAAAGCTCTATCAATCATTTCTGAAGTTGAGAGCAGGTATGGACCCCTAATAGCCGTTTTGTGTGTGTGTGTGTGTGTGTGTGTGTGTGTGTGTGTGTGTGTGTGTGCGTGCGTGCGTGCGTGCGTGCAAGTCTGGGTAGCAGTGTAGCGTATGTGTGTGTGTGGGAGTAAGTGACTTATGTATGTTTGGGACAGAGTGCAGGAAGGTGGAGGGATTACTCATTGTCTGCAATTTTGTGTGTGTGTGTGTGCTGGCCATTGGTCATATCACATAGGATGGCAAAATGGTCGCCAATACATGATTTTGGCTGCCATAACTGTGTTCTCCCTTTAAAACACAAACAGAAGAAATACTTATTTGTGTTCAACTTTTCCTTATTTTAATGTAGTTTTATTTATTCTGCTTTTGTATTGCGTGATTGTTTTGTTTCTTCTGCACCTTTTTCTTGACTTAATTGGAAATAAGAAGGAGATCACCAAGAGTCTGCAAGTTCAGAAAAATGGCCAACTAGAGTAGCAGTGCGATGGATCAACACTCAAAGAGATATTTTGCTTATTTGAATCCAGTTCTGTGTCAACTTTGTGTGGGCATTGTGTTTAGATGAACAGTGTTTTACTTCCCTCCGAGGTCTGGGAAGCTAAACACTGTTCATCTAAACACACTGCCCACACAAATATGACACAGAGCTGGATTAAAATCGGCAAAGTATCCCTTGGATCCAGAGCAACCTGAGGAGATCACTGACCAGCATGGTGCGCAACTTTTTCAGGTATGCCAGGAGAAATGCTGAGTCATCGCTAGCAATAACGTTAGCCATCCTAACTTTGGTAGCCGCCGTCGTCTTTCCTGGTGGGGTGGTGGCTCGCTCTTCTTGCTTTGTCCGCAAGTTATGGCTCATGGTTTCCCAGATTTACAGATAAATGTAGTCAATGTAGCTGTGCTTTTTTTTAATGGTGTATAAAATTTACGAAGCAAGGGGGCCTCCCTCAATCATGTCCAAGCATTGCCAGACCTTCCTCCACGGCGCTGTGGAGGAGGGTCTGGCTAGTCCACACATCATTCCGGGATGGGAAAAAAAAACGTGCTCTGGTTTATTGGCATTTCTTTAAACCAATCACAATCATCTTGGGCAGCGCTAAGCGCCGCACGGAGCAACAGCGCCTCTGCAAAATATCCTCGGGAAGGAACTTGTTTGGGTAGGTTGTTTTAGTTGTGCAACAGAAAACTCAGATACGACCGATAGTCTAGCTAGCTGTCTGGATTTACTCTGCAGAGATCCAAGAAGCAGTTAACCATAGTCCTCATAAATCGACCAAAGTTTAAAATGCCAACACAAAGAAAGCGAAAAGGTAAAGGACATCCGGCCGAAATGAAAGACATCCGGCGGAATTTCCGCCGGCACCTGAAAAATATACCGGAAGTGGAACGTTGTGGATAAGACTACTCAGCAGGGTACAAAATAAGCACCATTCACCAGCCAAAAAAAACAATGGTTATCTATTAAGTTGCTGGTAAAATGTGAACATTCACTAGCCATTTGGCCAGTGGACAAAAAAAGTTACATTTTGCACCCTCCTACTCAGTCCAAGAAAATAACCCTGAAAATGTAATTATACGGGTATGGAGTTGCATTATGGGAATTGTAGGATGCAGCATTTTTGGAGCTTGATCCATACTAGAGACTAAAAGAAAGGATATCTCAGTCTATGCTGCATCAATTTAAGTTTAAAGGAGAATTCTGGCCAATTTTTACCTGAATCTTGATCGTGATATAGCTCAGAGTACTGTCTATAGGAAAAAAAACGAGCAGAATCGGTGCTAGCAAACTGGAGTTGCTGCGGCTATATCCAGAGCTCCCAGTTAGCTAAAATGCCAGTTGTCGGGGCATCTTATAAAGAGTGCCTTTGTGCCTCTTAACAGACACAAATGCAATTAAAATGTTTGTGCAACATGAACAGGGCCCTTACGTGACAACAAGATGCGTTTTCAACTCAGACATTGGGAAGAAATCGTTTAAATTCAAAGTTTGTAATGTCACCTGCCTCGATCCTGCCGGTAGCTAGCTCGGCCTGCTAGCCTGACCGACATCTTCACTTCTGCTTTCTCTCCCGTCGGTAAACAGTAGTGTGCAGTTTACCATTTCCTGCAACAACTGAATTCCAACGGGACTTCAGCACGAGACTACAGCTAGCCTTCAGTAATGCTATTACTGTGCAAGCCACAGGCATCATTTGGACCATTTCTATGTAGTTACATAGTCACTGATATGGTCATAACCACTACAGTGCGACAACTGGCATTTTAGCTAACTGGGAGCTCTGGACGTAGCTACAGCAACTCCAGTTTGCTAGCACTGATTTTGCTCATTTTTTTTTCCTATCGACAGTACTCTGAGATATATAGCGATCAAGATTCAGGTGAAAATCGGCCAGAATTCTCCTTTAAAGAGTGCTAAAGGGAGAAATACCTGTGACTAGAAAAGTCACTCACAATACATGCCTATCCACCAGCTCAACCTCCTAACTTTTCCTCTTTACTACTTCCTGCATTGGTGCCCGACATTGGCAGACGTTGGAAGAATCGTCCAATATAATTGTAGTTTCTTGGAAGATTTGTCTGCATCTAAGTATGTTTGCAATATAAAATCTAACAATTGCTTCCATAACAACCTTCACACAAATGTGACACAAATACAATTATGGAACATACTTCTTAATTGTAGGTGTTTGTAATTGTAATTACAATCCTTCTGTCTGCCACAGCTTTTGCTGCATTTTGCGAAACTCCTCATCAACTGTATTGTTTCATTTTCACTCTTAAAGCCCACAATGTTCACTACAAATCCTCCTGCTCTCGGGCTGTGTTTGAATTATAGAAAACATCTTGGCCTTTGAGGGAAATAACAAGAGAGGGGAACCTGAATATAAATGACAAGATGAGCTGAAGAGAATTTGATGTGTGCAGGTGGGGGGCATGATATCACGTCTTAATAACTTTTGGAACAAGTTTGAGGACAAAATGTCTTTCCAGAACTTCCCTGGTAGACATTTCTTTGAAGGCATATTTTCAACGAGCCAGTTGCTGTTTACCCAATGTGTGATGCATCGCCTTTTGCCTTTCAAACACTCGTTCAGGCAACAAATATTGTGTGTGTGCGTTTGTGTGTCTAAGGCTTGGCAAAACATGCTTAAAAGCCGTACAGATCTGGTTTGTATTGTATGGTCTGTTTTCCTAAAATTACACAGGAAACAGCCGTATTAGGAATGTGCATTTCATCATGTTGTATACGTGTGTTTTTTCCCACCATTCAACACGTTTTAACAGCATTAAGCATCATGCAATAAGAGCAATATACAGATAGACATTTCTGCTTTAACGTTTTCTTGGTTAAAGCTGCATTAAGTTGAGAAGCTACTGTTCGTCTCATTTTAAAAAAAAATCTTCAAAATGTTGCTTATTAGCAACACGTCCAATGCGCCAAGAATGAAGTCAGTCAGTCAGTTATTGAAAATCTGCACTAGCATTATTTCATACACAGTTACACATGCAGTAACAGCCATGGAAGCGTGACGAAAGACAATCATTTGATCATAGAAGCAGATACAAGCATTATAGGAGGCGAGAGCAGGAAATCAGAAAGGGTTAGTGAAAGATAAAGAAAAAGGAATTTGTAAATCATGGATTCACACAGTTGACACACATTGAATTGACAGAAATTATAGAAATGGAGACCAACAGAGAGAATGTAAAAATAATGTATTCATGCAGACATCTCAAATAATGCATAGACACACACTTGAGAAAGAATGAGATGGATTGGAGGAAATTCCAGTTTCTCTCTTTTTCAAGACTAAGAGAAGCTTAATTAACTTGTCGGTAGTGATAAAACTTCATGAAACTTTGTGAACCATTTTCTTTATTTCCTGAGACCACTAGATGGCGCTCTGGGTTTTAAAGAAAAAGGCTCAAGGAATGGCAATTCAGTGTGCTGTCAACCCTTTATTGAACTGAGAATGCCATCTGGTGGGCTAAACAATGAAGAATATGGTTCAAGAAGCTTCATGAAGCTTCATTTTGACTTTTTTCACTAGAATAAACCCTTAATTCACAGAGTTAGATGTGATATTTTTTCCCACTACCTCCCTCTGCCACTGCTGCTTGTAACCTGGGATACAGAGGATACAACACTGGGGCCAAGAGAGGGCATTTACAGTTTTTTTCGATTGCTAAACGACAGTGGGCACAACTGGAGTCACATGTGCAAAACTCTAACTACAGTCTGCACAGCAGTAGTTCATGTGGACCAAACGTTAGTTCGTTTTCATTGCTTGAACACAGTTTTCAAAACTCTACACACTTTTCCCATGACTTTAACCACAACGTGCACAACACTGTGGATCTACAGCACTTTGTTCAAATGCACACACTGCTGTCAAAACTGTTAACCACACATTCAAAACAGAATAGATTTCAGTCTGGTGCCTATCAAACACTGCTGATTGCAATTTTAGCTGAAAGCCTAAGCAGATGTCTTGTTTTAGAGTAGTTAGTGAACATATATGGTATTTATACAGAGAAACCTCAGAAAGCCTTTTTTTGTATACAAACACCAAATAAGAAGTAAACAATTATACACTGTACCGTTTGAGAATAACAGGTAAAAGAGCAAAGATACCAACATGTCCAGTTAAGATGTCTGAGGTTATATACACAGCTATACAAAAATGAAAAACATTATATATTTACAATAGTAAAACTGCTTTCGTACTGTTTTCAGAAAGTAATGGAGGTGAAAGCAATGGAAACACCACATTCATTTGTATTTAGAGATGATGCAGACATCCAACGTGATGAAGAAAACTTGCCACATGATGCTGGAGAGAGGCAGGATTAGTCACACTATTTTTTTCCCAGTAATTCCATAAATTACTAGAGACAAAATACTATATTGAAGATATTTCATTCCTTCTTATTTACCTTACGTAAAAATTGGTATATCTTTTCCTTAAACTATTGAGTAGTGTCAAGTCACTCAAATTGTTCAAACTGTAAAGATGAAAAAGTTTGTAATTTCTGTATTGGTGTTTGATGCTAGTGTTTTTACTCTCAGTGTGTTCTGAGTGACAGTGTGTGTTATCTTAATGAGGCTTGTTCATAGTGTTTGGCTGCCCTGAGCCTGTTTTGAGACGTGTGTTAAGAGTTGTGTTGCTTTAAATGAGTTTTGCAGGTGATGTGAACTGTTTAACTCAGGTGACTGTTGGTAATGCAGACTGTGGCTTGAGTTTTGCACATGTGACTCCAGTTGTGCCCACTGTCGTTTAGCAATAGAAAAAAACTGTAAAGACTGCAGGCACTGGAAAAATACTAGCTAAAACACTGTTAGAAAAACTTTATTCTTCAAAATACATCTCTATTTAAATCCACAATAAACTTCTCCAGCTGGGTGGAAATTGTTGTTTTAAAGATTCCACTATATCAAAGAACCATCAAAACGGTTATTTACAGTGAGGGAGCGCTGAATGATCATTGAACTTTATTCAGCCATGATAGATTATATCACCAAGGAGATGGAAAATAAAACGGGGAAAACACATTGATCACAATTATACTAGCCAGGCGTCCGCTGACTGCTGCTCAGAATATCTCTGTGAGGTCAACGAGAGTCCGTGGGCTCAAAAAAGAAATGATAATCATCGCCAAACATGATCCTGTGACGCAACAAAGATGCATATGAATGCATGTGAGCAAGTACACAGCGAGTGGGATCGAAACACAGACACAGTCTGAAATAATTACAAATCAAAGAGTGCATCATATCAAGTGGAACCACAGATTTGAAGGAATACAGAACAGCAGTCTCTAGTATAAAGACAACATTACAAAGGGTCAGTACAAAGAAGGGATGTTTTTTCATACGCTAATAGGTTTGGTAGTGCAGGTCATGTTATTATGATAATAGAGTGCCTGAAAAAGATGGTCACGAACATTGAACCACTCTTGGTTGCTAAGGCTGTGATGTCATTGCTGGTATGAATGGCATACCAGCGATTTCTACAAGCAAAAAGGTTAGTGTTTTGTATACAGACATGTCTAAACCTTTAAGTTGTACAGTAGTTAGTGTCAAGCTTGTCCTTGAGGGTATCACATACATCATCAGAAACTTACACCTTCAATTTATAGATAATCTTTTTTAGGTCATGCTTTATAGCTGGGTGATAAATCTCTGAGAGTTCATCACTAGAAGCTTTTCACTATTGTGTATATTGGAAGGCAGGTTTAAATGCTAACAGTTTTTTTTCAACCTGGACTCTATGTTCCTAAGTTTGTTTGTGTCTAGTGACTGATGGGAACAACAATCTTTGAAATAGGTTGAATATTAAGCAAGACCGCTGCAGTCGGCAGCGGCGAAACAAGCTACAATGTAACGTTAATAGGCAATTATTGCGCTCCTTCAATTTACATTTACAAAAAGTGGTTATTTCGGACATGCTCAGATTATTATTCTAAGTCTCCGACAACATTAAGGAAAGGATCCCTACATATTTCTGTAGGGATCCTTTCCATAATGTTGCCAGACACTTATAATAAAAACTTGAGCCTGTCAATGGCAAAATCAACACTTTTAGTGGATGAAATTGTGGATGCTGGTTACAGCGTTCTTGCTCATTACTGGACCAATTTCAAAGATTTGTGTTCACATTAGTCACTTAGACAACAATGCATGGGAAAATAAGTCCAGGTAAAAAAAAAGATCCTTTAAAGTAATAATCTGAAAACTACATCTAAAGCCATATCTTTGTTTTGCACTGAAAACCTTATATTCAAAGCACAACAGATCAATATCTGCTTTCCTTTATAAAGTATAACTGACATTTAAACAGCTAGACCTTTTCCCCCATAGTCATGCAGACCTTAAACATTGAAATGTTACGTTCCAGATTAAGATGCAAAGATATGTGCAGCATTTCCAAAGGCTCCACATGATATGTGACCTTCATCTTGTCTCTGGGGGTGCATCAAATTGACAAAAAGAGGAAGAAAAGAAGCTGTTAATGAGTTAGAAAATCTGTCTGGATCATATGGTGGCCATCATGGACTTAGAACATGGATAATTAGCACTGTGTGATACATGGGAACAAAAAGTGTCAGCCCCCTTCATTTCTGAGCAACACACTGCCGATGACATAAATTCCATGTTGTTCCAAGAAGTTTCATCACACTCCTAGGAACCTTCAGCAGAGGTACCCATTTCTCTTCTGCCCAGGTTTTGGTCTGCAATATGCTATCTCAGTGCAAAGCTTAACAACATGATGTCTCGTAGTATTTACTTTGGGCATTGCAGTGATGTAATGTAAGTAGAAAGAGCAGAATGATATATAGGTCCATAATATCTCTCTGTTGGTGAGGACATAGTTCTCTAAAACATATTAAAGGTCCTGAAGGCCTATTTTCTCAACTTCTCAGTTTCTTACATAGGTTAGGGCAGTGTTTCTCAAATGGGGGTACTATGGAGGACTGCAGGGGGTAAGTGACATTTTTTTGCAAAATGTTTTTCAGTTGCAAGGCTGTAGTTACTTCTACTGTCTTTTTTCTCTCCAAGTTTCTCAGTTTTTTCAAAGTTTTTGTCACTTTTTTCGAAGTTTGTCGCTTATTTGAATTTTTTGTCACTTTTGTCACCCTAGTGTTGCCTTCCTTCTTTCTACTGTGTTTTTATTACTATTTTCGACCTATTCTTGCCTTACTTCCTTCGTTCTACCGTCTTTTTCCAAGGTTTTATCGCTTTTTAAAAAAGGTTTGTCGCCTTTTTTCATCAGCATTTCAACGTTTTCCAGGTACAAGGCTGTTGTTTAGTAAATCTATCGCTGACATCGCTGTATTGTTCCTCTTTATATAGACTTTTCTTTTTCTACCAAAAATTATCACGCTGGTTAGGGGGTACATGGCTTAAAAAAACTGTTCAAAGGGGGTACATTATTGAAAAAAGCTTGAGAACCACTGGGTTAGAGGATTCTATAATTTACAACAGTTAGAACAGTTTATTATAGTATGTTATTTCACATGCTAAGTTTCTGTATGTGTTTTTGGCTATGCTTTTGTCACTTGTATTAAGTCGGCTGGACTTGGACGGAAAAATGTTATATATGTTCACGCACCAATCGGGATTAGCAAAATTTGAATCAAATTCAGACAGCTGTATGGTTCTATGCTTATGTTGCAAGGCCACTGTCAATAGAATCTGATCAAACCACACCCACACACTCCTGATGAGGCAGATTAGCTTTAGTTTTTAGCCCTACTAGCAGCATGGCTCCATAGAGAGGCAAAGTCTGCCTCTTTCCAGTGGACCCCATGGGACCTTATACCTTAAAACACATATATGGTAGTGAACTTGGATTGACAAATAAATACATTAGTGATTTGTGCCATGAATTATACATGATGTTTGCAACCTGATCTCACAGAATTCCATGAAATGAACATGGCCCCTTAACTCAAAATCTGTGGCACTTTCACGGAATCGCCGAAAATTCCGTGATGGGCCCATGAAAGAATTCCGTGAAATGGACACGATCACCGAAAATTCCATGATGGGCCCACAGAAGAATTCCGTGAAATGCACACAGCCCCTTTTAAGGAAAAGGTCGTGGGTGGGCTTACGTTTCCATGACACGCAGGACAACAATGGGACGGTTGGGTTTAGTAAAAGAAGAAAGCGACGGTTGGGTTTAGGAAACGTGACACGTGGGACACGATCCCTGGTCTACGTCATCTTCTCATTGACTTTACATTGGCATTGTTTTCTGTGGTGGCCACAGAATTTTCACACATTCCGTGCTACCACCATGTAATACAGTTTAGGATCATTTCACGGAATTCTGTGAGACCAGGCTGGTTTGTGAAGTCAGAGTTTTTTGTTGGTTTGTTGTAGCACTTAGTTCTGTATGAAACTCAGTGAACTACTTATCTCTTCTCGAACAATATCCTGTATGACATCTTGCTTAGCTAGCTAATTTAGCTATGTTCCACAACACATGTAACGTTATCTTACTTGATGTGTTTTATCCAGTGTCTTTTTGACAGTTGGGAGGTGAAAGACTGAGCAAGACCCGCTGCCTGTCTACGAAACAGACAGGCATCGTAGCTTCAGCGAGACGTCACTTACTTTGGGTTGAGTAGTCTTTCTAATTACGTATTTTCACAGTCTTATACTTCAGCAGTTTTATGACAAACTGGGGCTTTCTTGACTTGCAACATCATATCTGTAATTCATGGCTTAATTCAAACTGGATCAAAAAATATTTGTCTCTCACCCTTCACTACTGTACATATTTTTTTCCGAAACATAAGGTACCATGATAGTCCACTGCCTACTTGGAGCAGATTACCAATCATAGCAGCTGGCTTAGAGCTGCTGTTTGCAATGTACCCATGATGTACAGACAACTATCACTGGATTACTTACTAGAAAACCTAAAACACGTTTCTATGACAGTGATCATCAACTGGCAGCCCGCGGGCCAGATCCGGCCCGCCAAAGCTTTTAGTCTGGCCCACAGAATAATCACGAATTCAGAAAATGTAAAGAGGAAAAAATGCGTTCTGTTATTTAGCATTTCAAGCATTTACAGCAGGTAACATTACACAGGTAGAGCGCAAACCCAGCCCCTGTATTTGCATCTCTATTCACATGCCGGGATTCTGTACAGAGATGCCCGCGCTCCAAAACACGCAGTACCTGACTGGGAACGATACAAAGAAGATAACCAATGGCCGCTGGGCAGATCAACTCACGCTAGTCTTGTTGCTCTAAATAGGCTACAATAAAACCTTTGTGAGTAAAAAGTCAATAGAAAGCGATATTTCAATCTGCTCTGTCTGCTCAGTCCACCGCGCGTTTTATGCGAACACAGCTCTACTCTGCAAATAGAGAATTTTTACAAACAAACTAAAACAAAAGGTGTCTGTTTGTAGTCTAACTGTTGATCTTAGTTTGCTGGAAATCTTGAAATTTTGACAAATTCTTATAAATTTAACTGCTGGCTGAACGAACCATCCTCTCCGCTGGAGGGGTAAATCTATGGATGTATTAAGACCAAAACATATACATGTGGCTACTTAATATGCACGTGAATGACGCGACCATTATGTTTGCGTTCTTCATTCTTGATGATGATGCTGGTTGTATTATTTTGCAACAACATCGTTTCATTGCAAATGGGCATAGGTGACGAATGCATAGCCTGCTTATCTGTCCATTCATCATTAAAGCTGGGCTTTTCCACGTCAACTTTTCGCTTCAGCCTCTTTGACAGTGACATTCTTACCTGACAAAAGCCGTTTCTTTCTGCAAGCATTTTCCACCAATCAGGACGCTGCATACTACAACCATGTTTCCCAATCACAGACTTTAACCATCACTCCTCAGTGAACTGCCTCATAGTCTGAGATCTTTTTCTAGTTAAAGAGCCAGTTATCATTATGGAGTTTCCATGTTTTTTAGGAGTTTGCTCACACTAATACAAATATATATATATATATATATATATATATATATATAGCATTTCGAACAAAAATAGGCGTATTAGGAAGTCCGGCCCCCGGAGTGTCTGCTTAGAAAAATTCTGGCCCTTGGAAAAATGTAGTTGATGACCCCTGTTCTATGACTTCCTAGGTGGATTTATGGCTTTTCATCTAAAGCCGCCATCAGCATAAATAAATTTGCTGCTGGTAGGGTGCGTCTAGATTTCTAGGGTAATTTCTCCCTTAACTTGAGCCACTAAAATTAGGCTCAATCACCTCACCATTAAGGCTGTTGAGTCAGTCTGAGGTGACCAATAAATTGTGTCAACCAAAGAACACACACACACACACACACACACACACACACACACACATTTAAAGAGAGTCAGACCTCGTTTCTCAACATAACTCATTCTGCAGTGCTTTAACATTCAGCTGTCAATTATAGTTTTTGAGAGAAATCCTATGCACCATATTCTCCCTTTTCAGCATTTGTAAAGCCTAACCTTGTCGCTGTGGGTAAGACAAATGGCAAAGAAGAAAACTGACTTTTACAAAGAGACAGAAATAGACTAGAGGCTGAGGGAACAGGAATGAAATATGGAAATTAATTTAATTCCCTGGTGAGTTATATTGCTATAATCTCTTCAGTCATCCTTGGTCATTGTCTATTTCCATGTCTCTTCCATCACTCTGCCAATGAGAAGGCAATTACATAGGGGCATACATGTACATTTCAAAGAACATTAGCGAGTGATTTCAAATGAAGTAGTCTTGCATTGCCAGACCTACCTCCACAGCGCTGCAGAGGAGGGTCTGGCTAGTCCACACAGCATCCGGGGATAGGAGAGAAACGTGCTCTGGACCAGAGATTCTGATGATTGCGAATAAATAAACCAATCACAATCATCTTGGCCGGCGCTAAGCACCGGACGGAGCAAAGTTGCCTCTGCAAAATAGCCTCAGGAAGGAACTTGTTTTGGTGAAACGTGTTTGTTCAAAAGTTGTTTTAGTCGTGCAACAGAAAACTCAGATTGGACAGATAGTCCAACTAGCAGAAATCTGAGGAGCAGTTAACCATAGTCCTGGATTGTAATAACAGCCCGGTCTCATGGCAGTTCGTGTAAATGTCACGTTATTTTTAATCTCTTGATACGTGTTCATGGGGACGTTTTTCTCATTTTTTACGTGGTGGCCAGCACGAAAATGTGAAGTAATGTATTTCAATGGGAAGCATATTTCCTGGTCACAGCACAAAAATGGTAGGGAATAGTATAAAAAGCCGAAAATCCGTGTAGGGAGGCTGGTCGGGGTGGTGGATGGGACTAACAACACAGGGCTTCCACCCGGGCGAGCGGGGATCACGTCCCGCGTGTGGCGTTTTGTTTCCCGTAGTCTTCCTAATCACTACCGTCCCGTTATTGGTTATTGTCGCGCGTCCCCAGCAGCTGTCTCCCGGCGTGTGAGGCGCCCTTTCCCTGTAGTGTTTTTCCTAAACCCAACCTTCGCCATCCCGTTATTGTGACGCGTCCCCAGCGGCCGTCTCCCGGCATGTGAGGCGTCCTTTCCCTGTAGGGTATTTCGTGCTGGCCACCACGTAAAAAATGAGAGAAACGTCCCTGTGAAGATAGCTCTGTGCGCTCTGTTAATGTTAATGTCAAGCCCTGAATGTATCTAATGTAAAAAAAATGCATATAAAAATACATTTGAAGTGATATATTACCAAGATATGCCTATAAATATAAATATATCGGGCACTTGGGTACCTACGTATTTACCCTGCTCGTGAAATATGACGCTTATTCGGTACCGACCCAGTCTGTCAAAAAGTGACGCCAAGAGTCCCGACCGAACGCGTCGAAAAATGACACCAAAGGGCTACCCAGTGTCAAATACAGATTATATTGGAATAAGTTGAAAGCCTTGTGTCTGATTGAAATGCTAAAGGAGACTTTTTGCGTCAGTAACTAATGCCAAAAGCCCCTGACCAATCATTGGTTTTTGATGCGCTGGGAGTGAGAATGTGTTGTGAAAACAGAGCCAAGATGAGACGCAGAAGCCTAGTTTCCTCTCGGACCACTTGAATTACAGTATTAGAGTATTTTATCCAACAGCTAGAAATGTTAAGGCACCAATGCCTTTGGAGCAAATCTGCCCAGGTGGAGGCAGATAGAGGCTGCTGGTGTCCAGTGGAGGACTTAAGAGGATTGTTTGTGCACAGCTGGAAAGGTCCAGAAGAGAGACCAAAGCTGTTTTGATTGTGATGAGGTAGATGGAGACTCTAGGCTGCACCGACCAGGAATGTTGAGTGAATATCCCACAACCCCGGTGTGAGGGCCATTGAGTTTTGGCCTAGAGGTGGTATCATGCCTGGAGGGGCTAGCTATAGGAGGTGAAATAGTGCTGTGTTCTGAGAATGAACCTTAAAGCTGCAAGTTGCCCTTTTGACATTTTTCAGAAAATATACTATTATGTTGGCTGGAATCTGTGTTAAATATGGTCCTTACAGCAAAAATGGAGGGTAGTTGTCATTATTGCCTTTAGGTGATAGTGGAAAGACATGAGAAAGGAGAGGTCATGCACAAATGATGCAGAGCTGAATTGAAACTCAAACTCTAGCAGTTATGGACTGTTTGTGAATTTACTATTTAAACGGCCCCAAAATGTCCCTCTTGTTGCTTTGTTATTCTGCAGTGTCATTGCATAAATAAGGTTGTAGGTTCTGTTGGGCTATTATTTAAAGCATCTAACTAAAATGGAAGGTGTCTTTGTCTGTATGTCTGCCCTTCGATTTTCTCTGTTCAACAACTGTTCATCCAATCGACTTAACACTTGTGTGTGTTGCTGAGGGCCCAAGGAAGTGCAGCGCCGAGTGCGAGCTCTTGAAATCTACGGGACAAATGTATTAGTAGTGTGTTATGTATACACTGTGTAGTATATTGAGAGGGTACCCCTATTAACTGTTACACAGCCGAATGGCATGCTGGGTAAAGCTCCCTCTCTGCCGCGTGCGGTACAGTACATTCAAGAACAGATGAAGAAAGAGACCGGAGATGTTACATTGTAACTTGTCTCGCATTGCCAGAACTTCCTCCACAGCTCTGCAAAGGAGGGTCTGGCTAGTCCACACACCAATCCAGGATTGGAGAAAAACGTGCTCTCGTTTCTTGGCATTTCTTTAAAGCTTTAGTGCGTAACTTTTTGATATTAATTAACGTCCATTACATTCAAGCCATTGCCAAATGAGTTGCTACAAAGCTAATTAAGACCAGATCAGCTCCACACAACTCTCTCTGTATTTCTCAGTATGAGTAATGAAAATTAAAAGTTAAAAAAAGTTATGTTGAGTATGAAAACTCTTGTTCATTACATTTTACTTCATAATTGCAACCGCATGTGTTATATTCATTGTTGCAAAACTTGTTCTGTATATAGTTTGTTATCGTGATCAAAACCATTGATCTGAAGCTCAATGCTGATGCTGTCATGTAAATAGTTTTCTAATCAGCAATAAATATAACAATTTCTGATCAACCCATATCAATTGCATGCTTAAAATAACATACCGGTTAAAGCCCCGCCCATTTCAAGACAACCCGACCCACTTCCGGGTTAAATCCTGCCCACTTCCGGGTTAGGCCCCGCCCAGTCCAAGTACAGATACAGATACAGATAATGCTGTACTCGCTCATCCCTAATGACTATGTTCAGAGGATTGTGTCGTCCGGTGACATTCCCGTGCAGAAACTCGAGTGAAGCAAATTACCTCTTCTGAAGAGTCCATCATGTTTTTTTAATCCTCCGTGTCCTCCTTGCATACTAGCAACTGCGTGGAGGATGGGTGGGGGCGCGTGCACGATCACAGAAGGCTGTATCATGTGGACACGCCGAGAGTGTTGCTGTCATTACTTAGTATTCCTTATGGGGGAGACAGAAACTACGCACTATAGCTTTAAACCAATCACAATTGTCTTTGGCGGTGCTAAGCGCCGAGTGGAGCCACGGTGCCGCTGCAAAATAGCCTTGGGAAGGAAGTTGTTTTGGTGGAACATGTGTACGTTCAAAGGTTGTTTTAGTCGTGCAACAGAACACTGTTGACTGAGCCATGAGCATATACTAGCCTTGCCCAGCATATCAACAAATAGGGGAGGGGGATGCTTAGTTTTTGATTCACAATGTTTTAGATTTAACAGCAATTATAAAACAAAGTTTTGTTCAGCCTTAACTCCAAGTTACACACATGACATCCCCTCATAGGTTATGGGGCACAAACTTTAAATTGGCACAATCTGGAACTATTTTTCTTTTAATGAGCTCCAGTGTGCACTAACTTCCACACTGGCAGTTCAGTTTGTGCTGGTGAAGTCTCCCTCAGAAAATGGAAGCTTTTTCATTTAGTGAAGCCTAGAATTGTGAGTTTGACCTCCTTAGTCAGGACCCCTTGGCATCACATTTTTAACGCTCTGGGTTCCCCTTAAGCTTTTTTGTTTTTATCTGCAGGGTAGGAATAGGTTTAGACAAAAAGAAGAAATTGGTTAGGTTAAGGAAAATATTGTGGTTTGGGTTAAATTAAGTATGTATGTTTCGTAATTTATGTGTGTGAAGTAAAGTTAAATACGTTACGTAAGTAAGTTAAAATAAGTCAACACTGACTTTTGGTTTCACACGGTACATGAAGAGTGGTCCCCTGGGTGAAAGTCCTTTGTTTGTTTGACTCATCCATCCACCCGGACCTCCTTGTCCCTCTTTATACTATGTCTCACAGCACCACAGTAGAAGCCTGTGCGTCTTATTAAGACGCTAAAGGGTCCCTTGTGCATCTGTTTCAGACACCGAGGGCCATTGACTAAGCTGCTGTATTTTACAAGTTGGGAGTGAGGACGGTTCCCCTCCAGACATGTTTAAAGACATAAAAAAGTATCTGCTTTGAATAATTGGAACACATGACTAAAACAACACTGATATGGGTTTAAGGGTTGTTCTC
Organism: Sander lucioperca; assembly: GCF_008315115.2. Taxonomy (NCBI): domain Eukaryota; kingdom Metazoa; phylum Chordata; class Actinopteri; order Perciformes; family Percidae; genus Sander; species Sander lucioperca. The sequence goes on from NC_050173.1 coordinate 4,320,119, forward strand.
CTTTACTTGATGAAGTAATTTAAAACAAGTTCATTAATTTAATTCTACTTCAAATGACGTCCTTGTCAAATAACATCTGGCCTTGTAGATACGGTCCTGGATGCAGCGCAGTCTTGAGAATCACTGGTCTAAATAACTGCCAGGAAAAGTGATATATATCTCCCACTATTCATTTTTGCATTCATTTTCTGCGTGGGCTGGTGTTGTCCTGGCATGTATAAAAATTTGAAAACAGAAATACTTTAATGACATGCAGCTGTGAAAACAGCTGTAACATTTCAGCAAATAGGGCCTCAAGCTAATTAAAAACTGACTGGCGCTCAGGTGTATCAGTTACAGTAAAGCTAGTGATGCATTATACTGCTGCTGATGAGAACTGGGCACTGCAAAAAAGCTCTCAGGTTTTGACAGAAAAGCTACAGCATTGGTCATTTGATCAAACGGTAAAATTATTTCCATGTTTTTCTTAAAGGCATAAAATAAGGCATTGACCTCAATGATGCAATAATAACTAATTTTGTCAGCAAAGGCTTATAAGAAAAAAAGCAAGAAGGTAGTTCCTTGAAGGGATCAGGTAGCCTGACATCACCAAACCGAACCGCAAATGTGAATTAGTCTGGAACCTCTGTTTATTTTCGATTTCCAAGGGGCGTTATCTACAGCTGTAGACCAAAAGATGCAGTTTGATAGACCTACAACCACTTAGAGCAACAACACGTGATAAATGTAAACAAACTACAGTGTGCAGAGATAAACTGTGATGGTGTAGCATCAATAGGTCTATGGACGAGTGTTGCCGTTTTTGCCATCAGAATTTGAATATAGCTGTAGCCATCTTGGTTGTTTTTGCGAAAATTCGTCAATGGCGCTCCCTGTTTATTAAGCCAAGTTTATGCTTACTGTAGTGTCCCCGGCACGAGGGTGTGCAAGCCAGGGATTATTGAAGGGCCATAGAGAGCCGAAGTCACGCCCTTCTACTTCCGGTCCATGGGACCTATCTTTTGAAAAAATATGAACGGCAGTCAATGGAGAGATAATAATTATTTTTTTGGTCCGGTTTGAATTGAGCCATGGATTACAAATATGATCTTCATCATAATTTTTCAACTGAAGAAAGTCTCAGTTAGCCGTAGGTTTGTCATATGACCACGTAGTTTTGTGTGAAACCGCTCAGTGAACTACATCTCTCGTCTGACACAATTTACGTCACCTAGCTTGATGCTCAACTTGCTCGCTAGCTAGCTAGCTTAGCTCTGTTCCACAACACATGTAACGTTATTTTACCTGATGTGTTTTATCCAGTGAAGTGTTTTCAGCAGATAAGCAAAAGAACAAGCAAGATCCTCTGCTCATTTGAGTAACGTTACAGTGAGACGTCATCCATGTGACTTTGAAGTGTGTAGTCTTTCTAATTACATATTTTCACAGTCTTAAACTTCAACAGATTAACAATAAACTGAGACTTTCTTGACTTGCGAAATTATCTATTAAACTGATGAACATCATATGTGTAATTCATGGCTCAATTCAAATCCGATTTTCTCACATTTGTTTTAACAGAATTAAATTACGGATATTCCTTTATTTATATAAACTGTGCGAAACAGTAGATGTTGTCCTCTTATCAAAAGTGCAAGTGAAATAGTATTTTATCTTAAATAACAACAACAACAAAAAAAATTAGATTAAAGAAAGGCTTGTTTATAGCTAAGGCCATATGGTTAAATTTAAATTATTTATTTATTTAAAATGTAATAATACTTATAACAACAAAAACTTTTTCAAGCAGTCATTTGCTGTTAAACAACAAAAACAACAATCGCTGGATGGCAGAAGGGTATTTAACAACAACATTAAATGCAACACAAGCTTACGGAGCCGTACCTAAACGCAACACGCTGTTTGTCCGACAGTGGCAGTGTCCACGCTGTCTCAAAGTGCAGCTAGTCTCCTCTGTGTCTTCATCTGCAGACTGTTGTACGTTCTGGTGTCAGAATCTTTTCCAGTGAAATACAGTCACACATTACACCGTTTAGCTGTCAGAATTTTAAACGTGTTTAAGCCAGCTAACGTTACTAGCTAACGGTAGGCTAATGTTACCTGCTGTATGTTTTAAAATTGCATCGTTACATCCCTATTGATCAATGATGTGATGTCTTGTCTTGTCAACTCAGCTTCAGAATGTCTACACCGTCTTATTTTTCCTCCAACTTTTCATCATTTCACTTCAAGTTGAACTTATCACCGATACTGAATATTTCTTTAATGTAAGAACAATAAACACCTCGTTAGTTTTGAGGTAAGTCTCGTTTGCTGGCAACGATGTAATATGCTGTTTAACTAACTTAACGTTAGGTAACTAGTCGGTAAAGTAACAATAACCTGCCAAATAATGTTGTGTGTCGTAATATTTTTGTCCTCACGTTACCCTATCAAATCTTTCCCAACCTGTTTAATGGTATAATGGAAACCTTGTCAACTTGATAGCACCTTAGCCAACGTAGGTAGATTGTGTAACATTATTCATATATATATATTTGCATATATATCAGACAGAATCATTTTGCTGGGATAAGGCTAACGTCCGCTGCATTTGAAACGTTGTCCAATGTTAACATTTGTCATTATCGCAAGTTTGAAACAGGGGTTAAGGTGGGCCAACACCAGAATGATCCAGAACGTGTTCTAGCACCTTCGATTAATAAGTAAATTAATTGACAGTTTCATACTTCACCCTTATTATTATTTTCCATAGGGCACATCTGCGCTGTGTCCCGGAGGTGCCTCAACCCCCTCAAGCAATCACGGCCATTCAAGTCAATGCTAGATATTGCACCATAGACATAAAAGGCCTACCAAAAAATACAAAGGCCATTTCCATTCAAATCAACATAGCAGAGTGGTCAGCAGCAGCAGCCATTTTTATGTGTACCATTGTCGTGGTAACGTATAAACTTCGGTAGAAACGGACTTCTGGCAAGTCGCTGAGGTGATGTTTTACAGTAAAGGACTTCCGAGCAGTGGAGTACTAACATTACAAGCAGAGAGCCAGCTGCTAAACGAGTCAAATTTAACATCTTAATGCTTCATCCACACAAAGCGCATTGCTATCTCCAGATGTTCGACGGCTCCGCTAAAGATATGCGCCAGGTCTATTTTCATGCGAGCTGCGTGGCGTTCAAACAGCGAAGTGGAAAAAGCTAAGGTTTCCAGGCAATTAACCAAAATAAACCCCCCAGTATTGTATATGTCTCCTTTACAACACCATGGACGACGAGAGATTTATCTTGGAGGTGGAAAAACATGATAGACATCACAGATCCTTATCCTTATAAGGACGACGCCAGAAAAGAGAAGACATGGAGTTTAAATGCAGGAGTGCTTAGCGTGGAAGGTAGATACTAGCTTAATAAACGTGATTATTCTTTCAAGCGCTTGTAGAGACAATTAAATCTGCAAGTCGGGTAGGCAAGTCTCTGCTTCTGAGATGCCGGTGGGGTATGGCGCAAGGCAGAGGATGGAACAAAACAGCCGTAACGCAGCACAGACATGCCTGGTGGAAAATCCGGTTAGTTCTCATGTCTGTAATAACAGCAGGACAGTCGCATACTATCTGGTCAGTAGAACGGGTGAAGATCACTTTGTCGAGTTACTAACAGCCCGCTAGTGAATGACACGGTAACCCAGTCAGCTGAACTACAATATTCGGTTAAAACAGATCGGTAATGCTGTTTTGCCCTCATATTTATGTACTGTGCTGTTTCTTATATACTGTATATATATTTCTTTTTTGCGATACATTTTTTATTAGCACCTTCAGACATACAAGACAAATTCTACAATGTGTGACAGGTAATGTCAGATGGCGCACAGAACAAAGAAACACAAATTGAACAAGAACAAAGACCCTCTCCCACCCCCAACCCTCTGCGGTCTCAAGGAAAACAAATCAAACAAACAGAAACCACACCTTGCCTAATCACTCTCCTCTAGTTCTTGTGGGGCTGAGGCCATTAAGTCTGATATTTGCGCTGCTGCGCTTTCCCATAGGCTGATAGTTGACGATTTGGCTTTGTTAATCCTTGCTGTAGAGAGCTCAAGCATAACTATGCCCAGAAAATACGCCAACCACTGTTTTATACAAAGCGAGTGAGGTGGGAGCCAGCACTGAGCTATCATTTTCTTGGTTGCAGTTGAGCCGGCTAGCCAAATTTCGCCTCCCAAGCAGGTGTAATTTAGAGTCGTCATTAAGTAACAAAACAATCGGGTCAGTAGGAACTCGACATCCTATCACATCAGATATTATTGATGTTGTTTTATTCCAAAACTCATGTACCTGTTCACACTCCCAGACCATATGCAAGAAAGTTCCAGTTTGTTCAGGTTGACAGAAAGTACAATAGGGAGTGGGAATGACTTTAGAGACGTATCTCTTCTGAGGAGTCCAATATGTCCTATGACATATGTTGAAGTGGATATACTGGTGATTTGGGTTTTTGGAACATTGGAAAATGTCCCAAACTGTCTCCCAATTAATTGCGTTCCCCTCAGGGCTCAGGTCTCGTTCCCATTTCTTTACTATTGGGAGTTCTCCTATGGATACTTGCATCAGTTTAGCATAAATCTTAGACACTAATCCTCTCACAGGAAATCAACAAACCATTTAATGACTGGGTGCACCTCAAGACTGTTTCCCCATGGCACTCCATAACATTTTAGGGCTGATCTTAAGCGCAGATAAAAGTAGAAGGATGTCCTGGGGACCTCAAAACTAGCTCTCAAAACTCAACATACCTTTCTCATTGAATAGTTGGTCTAAAGTTACCAGGTTACCAGACATTAAGTGTGCATTGTGCCATACTGGGGTATTCAAATGCCACTTATTGGTGTAGCGTAGTTGCTCCTCCACCTGTTTAAAGTTGGTCAATGTGTTGGTGATAATAGGGCCATAGGCTAGCATACATGTTTTTGGATACACACCTGCAAAGGCAAGGTCTTGTAGTCTTAGACTTCCAGTGAGGTTTTGCTCTATTTCTCTCCATGGAACTGTAGATGAGGGGTCCATCCACACTCTGAGGGCCCGTAGCTGAAAGGCTCTGTGATACACTTTAAGGTTGGGGAGGGCCAAGCCTCCCGTGTTTGTGGTACGTTGCAGGGTAGAGTATTTTAGCCTAAGTTGTTTTTAAGAGAATTAAGGTATCAAGTTTCTTCTAGAAATTTATTGGTGGGGGTAAGGGGATCATTGTACTTAAGAAATTCACACGAGGAACTATGTTCATTTTAACAACAAGCAATCCTGGACTGTCAGCCCAGTCTCATGGCAGTTCGTGAAATGGTCACGTTATTTAATCTATTGATACGTGTTCACAGGGACGTTTTTCTCTTTTTTTTTCGTGGTGGCCACCACAAAAATGTGAAGTAATGTATTTCAATGGGAAGCATATTTCGTGGTCACAGCATGAAAATTGTAGGGAGTAGTATGAAAAGTCGAAAATCCGCGTAGGGAGGTTGGGCGGGGTGGTGGATGGGTCAAACAATACAGGATTTTCACCTGGGCGACCGGCATATTTGATGCCCAAATATGTAATTTTGCTTTGGGTTGGTATTGTAACAGTCAGGGTTCAAAATAAGCACCATCCAAATGCTGGTAAAATATGCAATTGGCTGGTAGATTTGCTTCACTCACCAGCCAAAAAACAATGGTAATCTTTTGAGTGGCTGGTAAAATTTGAACATTCACTAGCCATTTGGCTGGTGGACGAAAAAGTTAATTTTGAACCCTGGTAACAGTCCTCAAGATCAGAGATATATAACAAAATATCATCTGCAAATAATGATATTGAGCTGCTATTGGATTTAATCTGGACATTACGGATTTTTATTTTGCCTTCAAGAGAGATAGCAAACAGCATGGGGGAAAGCGGGCATCCCTCTCGCTAGCCCCGCTCAATGGGAAATGGCTGAGAATGCAAGCCATTGGTTGAGACTATGGCCGTGGGATTCGCATATAAAGTACGCACGCATGTCAATGAATTTGGCCCCCAAACCAAGCCTCTCCATTACTTGCCACAAGTAGTTCCACTCTAGGTGGTCGAAAGCCTTTTCCGCGTCCACTGATAAAACCGCTGCCGTTGTTGGAAGGTTTTTGGCTTCTTCTATTACATGAAATAGTCTGTGTACATTGTCTGCAGCATGACGCTTTGGTATAAAACCTGATTGGTCGGGGCGGACTAGCTTCTCGATAAAGCGCTCTAGGTGGAGAACCAAGACTTTGGAATAAAGCTTAATATCAGCCCCGATGAGGCTGATGGGCCTGAAATTTGAGCAATCTGTAAGATCTTTGCCCTTTCTGGGCATAACGGAAATAAGCACAGTGTTGGTTTGTTGGTGGACAGTACCCTTCTCTATGGCTGAAGTTAATGCTTGTAAAGTGGTAGGTCCGATCTGTCCTCCGATCGCACAGAATTGCTGGTTTTATTGCTATCGTGTGGAACATTGCCTTAAGTTCACTGGAGCACAAAATATAATCAATGCGGGAGTGGGTGAAGTGACGTGTGGAAAAGAAGGTGTAATCCTTGCTAGTAGGGTTGTGCATCCTCCATATATCTGTAAGATGGTGGGATTCCACAACTACTCTAAACATGTCTGATATATGTTTTTGGGCTTTTGTGTGATTGATCCCTGATCTATCCTGATTTAAATCATTTCTCCCCCTATAATTTGTGAATATTTATTGAGAGAAAGCAATTCGTTGGTTAGACGCGGGGAAAAACTTTCATCATATGTAGACGGTGCATATACCAAAACAAAGGCTATTTTCCTATTCCTTATCGTGGTACATATATAAGATATCCTGCCTGATAGGTCTTTACTACTTTTGTCTACGGTGAGTGCGCATTTCTGCGACAGCAACACAATGGAGCCCTTGGTTTTGGTGTCGTCACTAGATGAAGCAGCAACCTTTAAGTATTTATTTTGTAGACGGTTTACATCTCTTTTACGTAAATGTGACTCTTGTATAAGTGCCACATCTATGTTCTTCCTTCTTAAATAGTCCAGGAATTTAGCTTGTTTAGGCCCACTGATGTTAACTGAAATGATTGAAAGCTCAGCCATCTTCAAAATTTACACGCATATATCTCTCGAGTACCCTACTGACTTGCTAATAAATTTGTAGCAAAGGGTGAACTGTTAGCTTTAAGCAAAGTGTGGTAAAAACATAAAAAACAAAATAAATCCCCTAACCCTCTGAGACCGCAGACCCCAACCCCTATCTGCAAGATATGTGGCCACATCAAATGCAGTTCGCGCAAACTCCAGCCCACAATTAACCCTCCTGTCTGAAGTCACAGGTACGTTGAAACAGGTCTAGTGAACTTCTTATGCTAAACATGAATGGTGTTACAAAACCCTAGAACTAGGTCTCAACCAGCTATCAAATTCTGAAATAAGCTATGTGAAAAACACACCAATCTGGGTGTAGTAATAAACATAAATTATAAGCTGGACAGTCAGCATTTATCATGTTTTTTCAGTCTGGTTAACTGTTCCTTTAAAGCTTGGCTCCAAAACTTACATAGTTTCCTCGAGACAAATTTAGCACGGTAGCACAGACACCACTAGTCCACAGCCGCTGAGTCCACCAGCCTCGGCCCCACAACCGGCTCCAGCACCAGACACGAAGTCGCCCCGCCATCAACAGGCTCCGGGGATTTTGATGCCTGCTGCAGATCAAATTTCCTTTGGGATAATAAAGGTATGTGTATATATATATATATATATATATACACCAATTTGGAGTTCGTAATCAATGATTATGTATTTTGTGGGCGTAGCTTAACTGGTGGCACAAAAGTGACGGTGACATCTATTGTTTTTTCCAAACCACTTTAGATGAAAACAACACCACTTTGTTAAATGAAGTTACGGTTTATCAGACCAAAATTTGGACTGAAGTAGTAGGGCTGAGCGATTTGTTGACCGATATTTGGTATTTTATTTAGCTAATTTAATGGTTTGCCTTGGTAGAACGAGCCACTGCTCGGCGGGCAGTGAGACTGACTGACAGCGGGGAAACAGTGTGTGGAGCCGGCGTATTTTTGCTTTGTGAATTACGGATTTATTTCAACCAAACCAGAGTTTGTGATTGCTGGAAGAGTGGAAATACTGTGTTTTGGATGAGTTAAGGTGATTAATCTAGTCTTCGTTAGGTGAAGGAGAGAATCTTGACACTTTGTCAGACTTTTGATGAGGTTCTGCAAGTAAATGACCAGGTCCACTGTGACAGCTCAAAAAACTTGAACATGATTGTTACAGAGGTTGCGAAAAGCATCAACTCTGTCGTCAGCAATGGTGCAGACATGTTGGAGCCTGTGTTTAGTGAGCCTATGACTCCCCCTCACAGACTTAATATGATGCATCGTCTGTCATGCCTGCAATATGTTGAAAGCATTCATGGGCAAGATGAAAGATGTTTTGTGCTCACTCGACCACATAGACCACTTACAAGACAAGACATCTCCATACAGATGGACACTGATGGACAACTAGAGATGAAAGGTGAAGCGGAAGCAGGCACTTAAAGCCATTTGCCGCTGGGGCGTCTGTGCCATACCACACCGATAGCGTCTCAGAAGCGAAGCGTCTTGCTGTCCGACTCGCAGATTTTATTGCCTCTTGTTGTGTTCCAAACTTTACATCTCTACAAGTACTTTACAGAACAATCACGTGTTCATTAAGCTAGTATCTACCTTCCACTCCAAGCACTCTCTTTTCTGGTGTTGTCCTGATAAAAAGGATCTGTGATGTCATATTATGTTTTTCCACCTCCAAGATGAATCTCTCGTCGTCCGTGGTGTAGGAGACGTATACAATATTGGGGGGTTTCACTTCCTGCCTGGCTGTCTGTCTGAACGGCTCGCGTGAAAATAGACCTGGTGGAGCGGAGAGCCGCTTCACGCATGCTTCTGGGGCACTTGCTTGCGGGGCCCGTGTCGCCTCCGGAACACAGCGCAGACGCGCCTGATGGAAAATATTGGTTATCGCTGCCAGTCAGCAGCCAGATCTGTGCAATCAAAAATCCTGGTCTCAACGGTATTAGAGGTCAACTTTGTGACTGCAACAACTATAGCTGATAACTCGCAGAACCTCTTCTGGATGATATGACTAACTCTGAGTATGCGCAGCTGCAATCTTAGGCCCGGCTTCACACTGGCTGCATGGCGTGAGCGTGTCAGCTGTGTGGCGTGTCTGTTTTTATTTCGGCTTCCATGTTATAAGATTAGAGCTTGGGCCGAAAACGCGTGCATGCTAGAAATAGGACCGACGCCTATTTTTCACGCGTTTCCAGGCAAAATAGAATACAAAAAGATGTTTATATGTCATTTTGACACAAATACATATTAATAAATGACATTTTGATGTTTGAAAGTCTCTAGGTTTTGACATAAAAGCAGATATAAATGTAATTTAAAAAAAATAAATAATCGATTTTCAAATATTGCACCTGTCAATACAGAACGAAATATTCTGTAGCCTATTTTGCCGTCAATACTGCCGACGTTGTCTTTGCTGTAATCAAAAGGCTCACAAGGCTAGCAGCAGCAGCGCCGCATCACACATTTCTGGTGTGAAAAGACGCAACTGACCCGTAACAGAAACACCACGCTCACGCCACGCAGGCAGTGTGTGGCTGGCCTTACACCTCCCAGGAGATCAAAATGATTGCAGATGACATTGCTCAGTTAATTGTTCAGGAGGTTAAAGGTACGTGTCCATATATATTGTTTTCACGGAAGGGATCGCCCCGCTTCCCAGCATTGCACGCTTGGTGGGCGTGTCACTAGGCGGGTGATCGACAGGTACTCTCTTTCCCTGAAACAGGAAACAGAAACCAATGCGCTAGAAAGTTTTCCCGGGTTATTTGATAACATTGGAGGGAACACCATCTTTTTGCCAAAAGCTCATTGTTATCTGCCATCATGGATAGAAATTCAGAGTGAATCTTCGTCCTTGCCCTGCTGTACTTTCGGTACAACAGGTATTTACAGTACAACATAGGTACAACATAGGTTGTGAGTTCGCCAGACCCTCCAGACTTGCAAACAACACATCGAGTACCATCGTTGGTGGCGGAGCGTCGCCTGGATGAGCCGATGTTCCAGTGGTACTTCAGACTCACCAGAGGCCAGTTTGACGAGGTGCTCAGTAAAGTTGGAGACCGAATCAGGAGGCAGGAAACCATTTGCTTATGGTAAACTGCATTCAATGTTGTCATATAAAATTATAATGCATCATTACTATGGTAACGTTAATGTTCCAATTTCAACATTAGTTTGGAAAAAATTGTCAACAGAAAGCTGTCCATTTCGTACTAGATCCCATGCACATTCCTGAAGTTGTTTGAATTCCAGTAAACTGTGTATGCAACATAGCTACATATTGCAGTGAATGCAATGCTAACGATAAAAGACGTGATGGGACGAAAAGGATATTAATGTGTTCATTGAAAGAATTATATGGTATAAGAACAGTGAGCGGAGTTGTCTTTACCAAGTTAGGTAATTTATCTCACCTAGAAAAAACATTGATTTAATTGATAGAAATTGTGAATTATAAAATAAAAGATATACAGTGGTATTGATCTGTAAAATAGATTTAATATCTATAAGACATTGAACAATTTAACATAACGTAAAATGGAACACAAGGGTAAAATGGGAGGGTGTTGTTGGGAGGGAAGAGTGCTGCAGGGAGGGGTGTGTGCTGGAGGGAGAGAAGGTTGCAGGCTGCTCTGCAGGGAGGGGGTGGCTGGATGTTGCTGGTTCCCTCTGATCAACATTCTAAGCACAGGGTTGACACACATTTTTACCAATACATTTCCATGACTTTTCCATGCCTTACATTTTCTGAAACGTCTGTGTATACATGAAAAATAAGAATAACTAGAACTGCAAGCAGTTATGACGGGGTCCAAGCCTCCCGGCGCCAGTCGCCCCGGACAACCCCGGGAGCGCGCAAAAGCGGGACCCAAAGCGTGACGGTGGGGAGGCAAACATCAGGAAATATATATCGAGGGCGTGAGCTGCAAGGTCTGTGGTACATTGCTGTTGCAAATATCCCATTAACATTGATTGAGTGAAAGAGCAAAAACTGGTCTACGTTGACTATAGCGCTTCTACCTCAATTATGGCACCCCCTAAAGGCCAATCATTACCAAATCTGGTATAGAGCTGCAGAGTGGCATGTCGAATCTCAATCATAATCTCAAGTTTTGTGATGATAGCATTTACTACGGCAGAGATATTGCCATTGCAAATTTCCAGTTTAAATGCAATGAGTTATTTGTCAAAACGCGTCTACGTTCATTATAGCGCCCCCTAATGGCCGATCTTCATCAAATTTTGGTCAGGTCCATCTGGAGATGCTACCTACTTTTTTTCGTGGTTTCGTGCAGATCGGTCGCACAGCCTAGGAGGAGTTTGAAAAAGTTGGTTTTGCGCAGCAAAACTTCTTAGCGGAAATGGTCGTGTCATAATCATCATTCAGCAAGCCTAAAGGAACACGTGGATGTAAGGGATTCTAATGTGTGATGTGTAATGTGGGAGTTATAGGCAAAAACACATTTGACATCATTATAGCGCCACCTAGTGGTCCATATGTGTAATTTTTAGTATCTAAGGTCCATGAGACATTGTACATCTACGCTGTAAATTTGAAGTTGCTCACATTAGTGCAAGTGGTGAAGCCTCAGGAGTGGCCCTAGATGATACCCTCAAAAATAAATTGGATGAGCCGTTCGAGACATATAAACTTTTTTGTACTTGTAGCGCCCCCTTGGCCAATATTCATAAAATTGGTTGGGGACCCTCAGAGGGTCATGGCAAAGTTTGTGTTTTCGTAGCTAGCTACACAAATTTGTTTGTGCGTAATTTGCACAATTTTTATCCGATAAAAATTCTTTTGATAACTTTTTGTCTGTCAACGCCAAAAATATTGTCCTAGGTTTCCAGTGTTTTTAAAAATGCAATAGGATTCTATTGTCTTGTAGTTTGCGTCATTTTTTTCTTAATTTTCTACTCAACACTGGCGAAATTTTGCACACTGTTGAAATTTTGTAGGAATAGTGAGAATTAGCCACCTTTAGTGCCCACAGTACCTCTGCAGTTAGCTAGGGCTTCGTTTCTGGACACAGCACCCAAAATGGTCTCTTGTTTGACAGTGGACGAGAGGGAAGCGCTGCCGCTAGCAGTGGGTGTCACGTTGGTCATCGGGGTGAAAACGACGAAAAACTGCCGTTGATTTTGGTGGGACGGTGGTTACGTGTACCTGTATCAGATTTCGTCATGAGTCATTTTGTACACAACCACTTTTTTTGAAAACCTTGAGCTCAATTTAGTTAAACACTAAATAAAGTTCATAACACATAATTCTTGAGCGACAGATGCCAACAAATCCACAAAATCTCTACCCAGGTAGCAAACAGACATCTGCTGTTGAGTTGGGCCAACGTTGGGGGCCCAAACGTAATTTTGTCCGTTTGGCCAATGTTGGGCCAACCATCTCCTTGGACAGCCAGCAGACCTTCTGCCAACCTAAAAATACCTTACCAACCTTCTGCCAACTTAAAAACCACTAAATCAACGTTGGGCCAACCATGTCATTAGACTTTCAGCAGATCTTCTAACAAATTACAAAATATAGGCTATTTTAACCATCTGCCAACTTAATAAATAGTAAACCAACCTTCTGCAAACTTAAACTTAAATAGGCTTTACCAACCTTACCCTCAAATTTTGAGATTGTGACATGGCCTATTAATTGTTGAATTGCATTAAGACGGCACAACAGACAAACTGAATTGGTTATAAAAATGAACCTATTTATCGGTAACAAAATGAATTATTATTGCAATTCAATGCAGTTAGTTAACGTGTTGTGGTGCTGTTGTAATCGTCAAAAGCATTGTATTCTTATGTAAAAAAACAAACAACAAACATAATGGAACTTTTAAGAACATTTAAGATGTGTCGTTCTATTTAATTACACAACCCAAAACAGAAAAGAGGAAGTTGGCAGAATTTGCGAAAAGGACATAGTCAACATATCAAATGTTGAAAATTACACATTTGACTATTTCATGGTACATTTTGATGTCCATCTTGAATTTGATGCTAGCAAGACATTTCAAAAAAAGTTTGGACAAGTTGGGGTAGCAATTTTTTTATACATCTTCATGCAGTGAAGATAAGGCTGTGGGCCTAGTGAAGATGAAATACACCTCTGTTTAATGGTGGGTTAGATAGAGGAAGAAAAAACAATCATTGGAAGACACATTCACTTTCACAGCTGCTGGAATCTGCAGGAGGGGGAGGCAATGTCATCTTTTCCTTCCTCCATTTCGGTCTCCACTATACTTCAGCCAGGTTTTTATTTTTTCCTCTGCTTCCACCACTTTTGCTCCTTGTTTTTTGGCTGCATCTGTCAGCATGAAATTAAAGAAAATTAAACAGAGAAAGGGTTAGCCGACAGATCATCTGAGGTGTATTTTGTGGAGTTATGTATTATTAGTTGATTAGCTGGCATTCTTCCATTGACTTGCATTGTATTTCATTCAATGACACATGATGTGAGACTGTAAGGGGTTGTTTCCTCCAATTCTGTTGCTATTTCTAAGTTATGTCTAAGTTTTGAATGTTTAAATGTTTTTTTAAACATATCACCTATGACAACGTTTGCCAGCAAGAGCAGGGCTCTAGAGTGCGACCATTTTGTAGAATTTGTCAGAATTTGTAAGGGTGCGACTAAGATGTTTCCTAGGTCGCACCGGTGCACCTAATGTCCTCGCATCCGCTGCCTCTCCACGAACGAAGCGATGTCGTTTATATCGATATGGTTTAATGTTGCGTTACGTGACCCATTCCTTCTGTAAAGCCGTGCCTGTGTTTGGATCTCTCCTCCGCGCAGCCCCGCCCCCATTCACTCACACACGGCACCCCTGCAGCAGTTTTAATTGTTATTAATACAGCTATATATTGTTAAGTATGAGAGGGAAACCTGTATTGGTACCAGTGATTACACTGGGAACTCTCTGTTATTGTGGCCGCCATGGCGAAAAACACATTAGAAGTTATTAAATGCAACTAACTTCAGTTCGTTGAGTAATAGCGTGAGATGGAGCCTGCTGGACCTGGGCGAGAGATGTGACCCATGGCCAGAATATCATAGTTCATAAAAATGCACTGCAGTGACGATACAGACATTTCATAGCCTACACAAGATGTGTAACGGCGCTGACCCGCCAAAGCACATTCGACCCGTGCTGGACCCATTCATAATGAGCCAGCCGTCACTCTGTGAGTAGCATACGCTTCAGTCCATCGCACTTCCCTCTCCCTCTGTTTTTTTTATTATTTTTTTTTAAGATTTCGGGCTTTATTTTGATAGGAAAGGGGAGAGAGACATGCAGGAGAGGGCCGCAGGTCGGAGTCGAACCTCTATATATACCAACTGAGCTATCCGGGCATCCTCTCTCTCTTTTAATCAGTCTGTTATTGTTGTTGAAAACAAGTGAAGGAGCTTTCTCAGAGATATATTTTTTAATATATCCTAAGCTATTTATTTCAAATAACTTTCTGAATGTGTTGCAGCTGTTTTAATAAAAGAGCTTGTGAAAAGTGGCTTTGACTTAAAACTGAACATTTAGCCCACTTGGTAAAAAAATACAGAGCTATAGTCTATATCGTGTATCCCCATTTAGCGTTAACAGCGACGCGAGGAAAAATTTGGGTGCACCTAAATTTTGTGCTGGTGCACCTTAATAAAAAAGTTAGGCGCACCAGTGCAACCAAGGCAAAAAGTTAGTCTGGAGCCCGGAAGAGCATAGAAAAGGGGCTCTTCTGTACTCTCCCTTGCCAATTAAAATCGTTGGCCATTAGTTATTATTTCTCTCATGATTCTGTGGACAATGTCTTTGGCAGATGTTCCACCCAAGCTGGTAAGATATCTTGTCTATGAAAATAATAAAAAAAATAAATCATGTGTTAAGCAGCAGTAAAGTTAAAGTTACAGAACATCAATAGAATTTACCAGAGAACGTTGTGTGTCTCTGTTTGACAGCCTATCCTCCAGATTTTTTATGCCCGTCATGCTCCTTAATGGAAACTGAAACTCCTCATTTAGAACTTCAGCTGCATTCTCTCTTCGCATAATGGCCTGAAGGAGGAGCGTTTTCTGCCTGACTTGACCCTTTATCTCTTCCAGCATCTGGTAGAGCCGGAGTTCTCTTTCTGAATCAGACAAACATAAGATGCAACATATATGCATTATAACTACACAGAATTAAACGTATAAAGAGAGAAACTGCATCTCTTCTTTTGTTGTCTTTATCATAACATACATTTTCCAGCCTTTTGTTGAATCCATCCCAGCTTTTTTTTGAGACGTGTTGCTGGCATTAAATTCAAAATGTGCTTACATTTCCCATAAAATAGTAAAATGTGACATTTTCAACATTTGATATGTTGTCTATGTCCTTTTTGAAGATAAATATGGGTTTACAAGATTTGGAAATCATTACATGCAGTTTTAATTTTGCATTTTACATAACGTCCCAAGTTTTTTTTTGTTTTTGTTTTTTAAATTGTGGTTGTAAATCAAAGCACATTAGATATTGAGGCTAATTGTTAAAAGCAGGGCCTAAAGGGTTTATCATTTAAAAAACACACGCCAAGCGAAGTTGGTTTTGTTCTCCTTTTTGGTTAAATTCATTTTATTTTTGTTCCTTGAACAGTTTGTAATCCCTGTTATAGACTCAAAAGGTAATTACTAAAAAGTCCATGTAAACTATTGTAAAAGGTTTGGAATAGTTCTACATACCATCTTGTCTTAGTTCAGGAGCTGTGCAAATGGTGGTATCAGGCAAGGCAAGGCAAGGCAAGGCAGCTTTATTTGTATAGCACATTTCAGCAACAGGGCAATTCAAAGTGCTTTACATGAAAACAGATTAAAAATTTTTTAAAACAGATAAAATACAAGAATAAAAGTTACAGTGCAGTATCCATTTTTACCAATAAGACAAACATCTCAAGCAGTCCGGTCCATATTTTTCCAACCACCTCGCCCACAATGGGCCCCGATACCTGGCACGGCTTTGAGCTTTCATTACTCATAATAACAGAAGCTAGTATACTATTTCCTTACAATGTGATCGTCACCACAAGGCTCGGTTCTTTTTTCGGCAAACCTTGTAAAAACCCGGTACAGCCCTGCAGACAAAAACCTTTCAGTAGTCAAGAACTTTTTCTTAAACTATCTTATTTCCTTCTGCAGTCTGTCTCTAAATAGACAGGGACTCCCTTGGAGTATGTTAGTCTATTTGTATTTAGGCCTTCTGCTTAATTTTAGTTATTTTTCTTCTTCTAACTCTTGATCAGCCCGACGTCTGACTCTTCTGTTATTCCCTTGCCACGCTGTATCAGAGAACTAATCAGATAACTAATCTAGGCAAGGTCAGGCTTTTGGCTCCATTACTGCAGAATTTTTTTTTTGGTCTTTCCATTGTTTCTGCATATGGAACAGTAAGAAACAGAATCAGTACAATGTATAATACATTGCCAACACAACATTTACTTCCATCCAGAGTTTCGCTGCAGTCAACAGGAAAGTGACAATTGCTCAAAGTCCCTTCCAACATATCGTCCCCTTGTAATTATATGGTTCTATCTACATTCTGATTAGTTCTGAGATATTGAGCTTCGAAGTCTAGAAGCTAGCAGGCTAAAGGTATATGCTAGCTGTCGCTACATGGCTATATATAGCTAATGTTAACTGTTAGAAGCTAGCAGGCTAAAGGTATAAATGCTAGCTGCCGCTACATTGAATATAAATTATGCTGGCTAAATGATAAGGCTAAATTTACATCAGATTGCTAACGTGAAGCCATATAACAATGCCTTACTAGATAACAGATTGATTTATAAGAAAAAAAATTGAATCGAGCAGATTACCTTGGACTGGCTGGGCTAACGTTAACGGCTGAAGTCGTGGCTAGAAGAAGGCTAACGGTTAGAAGATAACAGTACAATTACAATTCTATATCACACACTCACCGTTCTCTTGGAAGAATGAGCTCGCTCTTCTTTAGGTCCATGCTCCGATGTATCCATACGTTCAGATGGTCTTCATGTATAAATAATATAGCGAGGACAGGGTATGATACCCATAAAATACGGTGTTTACTATTGCATGTTAAATGGACCTGCTGCTGGGAGAGGTTTGTTTAGATGACTTGTTAGACATTTAAAACAATGATTAACAATTAAATGTTTCTGAAATGTATTAGCTGTATGAAACACAAAGTAAGCTATAACAGGCCGACAAACACACATAAACAAATTTATAACGTTGTATTTCTGTTGTTTAGGTTGGGCCATTGCAGCTGACCATACCAACGTTGGCCCAACGTTGTATTTCTGTCGTATAGGTTGGGCCAACGTAGCCAACCAAAACAGATGTTGGGAGGGGTGGGTGGCACTGTTTGCCAAATGGAACTTGTTACTTTGATTGGAATCCCCAGTGTGGGAATCCCAAACTACTAACTAAATCTCAATTTTAAGTTAACAATTTTGACACTGAACCATATCACATAGGCCCAATTTGCAAGCATTCACTATATTATGATATATATAATAACATGTGTACCGAGTCGACCTTTCTCTGGGCTATGTTTTCATGGTAATCGTAGTAAACAAGCTAGCCTGAACAGCTGATTAACTTAATGCTAGGCATTCAGGGCACTGGTAGAGTAAAAATAAATAGCTATTCTATACCACTAACAAGGCTCAAAATAGCACCACACTTCAACGGTAGCATAATGAGGGTGCCTACATGTAAACCGAAGCATTGAGGACTTTGTAAGTGTACAGACAGTTTATTAAAAAGATAGTTTATAAAGACATTACCTTCGGGTATACAGGCAATCGCCATCTTGGGAAAACAGTCACTATCAGTCGAACCATGAACGCCGTGCAACCAGTAACCAGTAACATAGCTCAGGCAGGGCGTTCAAAATCATCAAATTTACCTGATGAAGACCGAAACGTATTTTCTAAATAAATAATTGCTTGCATAATGGTCAGTGTGCGGGATTCTTTCTAAGCTCCTGATCTGCCTAAAAGAGGTGTGCAAAAAGCTTTCCTACGTTGCAAATTATAGGAATAAGAATAGAATGGCACTCACTGTTTACACACTTCCTCCCATTTGTATCAGTCAAGACCAATACCTATAACATAACCTGTAACATAAAAGTCAACATGTATTCCCATTTCTGTGTACATATTTGATACTATACACTGACTTCAAATGATGAGGTATTTAAACAGGACATTCCACAGGCCATTTTTTTTAATAGGGCAGGTTGTCATGACTTGAGTGCAAACCAATGAGCTGCAGAACCCAGGCAGTTTTCCTAGTAAAAATATTAGTCATTGAAGGGATTAACAGAAAATTTATGGAATCAGTGTGGATTGGGCTCTTTAAAAGAACGTCACTTTTTATGTTGTGATGCTAATTTTTTATTCATACTGGCTCTCCTTTGATCATTATTACAGGTGATGTGATTTCTCAACAGTTTGAGAAGGCCCTTTCCAATGAGGCCAAGTCGCTGGAATTTGCAAACTTCCAGCCCTCGGTGTCCAGGGTTGACACATTCCTGTCTCAGAATCTCAGTTCCTACACTAATCTGTGGCTTGTTGTTGACCATATTGGAAGTTTGACGTCTTCATAGCACTGAAAGTAGCTGAACAAAGCACTTTTAAATAAATGTCTGATCCTGATCTTTCCTACAGTTGTCTGACTGGATCTTCATTCATTAGGTCTATGCATAGATTATTGAATGTGCTTGCATTTATTTGTGTCTGAAATGACATAGAAAATAGTAATCAGACCCTAAACAACATATAGCCTTGGGAATAGCCTTGAGGGGAGTTTGGGCGTTCTCCCTGCTATTTGGCAGCCACATTTACCCATAATTTAGAGAAAGGATGATGAATGTGCTGGGGCTGTCCTCTATGTCTTTTTTCAAACTGCTATCAGGGGCCAGCACTTGGTATAAAAGTTGTCATGTCCCTGTGACCTGTCTTGAGCGTGGCTCTGGTGAGCTGCACCATTCTGTCGTGTCGCACTGAACATTTTCCTGTTTCTTTTGTCATGGTAAAGTCTTAAATTTTCCTTTTAGAGGACTTTAAAAAGGTCTTAAAAGTCATTAAATTTGCTGTTAAAAAATGTGCAGATACCCTGATTGTGTAGCGGAGCCAGGTCTTCAAACGTCGCAGGGCACTGAAACTCCGCTCAATTTCAGGGACCCCAAGCAACAGCCTAACCAGAGCCTCCACTTTTGGCACCATCGTCTTCAGGATCTGACTGACCTCCTGACAAGAATGGAACTGGTAGCTTGCTTTCAGCATAGCCATTTGCACTTGCAGCAGCTTGGTGTCCAACTCCGGGTACAGCTCCACTGCCTCACTCGACTCTCCTGTCCGAAGGTGTTCCTCCAACTTGGCCAGATAGCCAAGGCCCTCCTGGTTAAACCTGTCATCCAGTTGAGTGACAGCTGTTATCGGTGGCACAGAAAAACTGTACTCGGAAGTACTCCTCCGCAAAAGACGGGATGTGACTGTTTGCCGGCCCACCATATCGGTTGGATGGTTTCCTTATATGTGGCAGCTTTATTGGCTCGAGATCAAAAGATGAGGTGAGTTCTACCGCTCTTGAGTAAAGACTCATAAATTAATTGCTTGTTCTCTTTGCCACAAATATACTGCTCTCCCTTGCAACCATTTATTGAGACCTTCCAGCTTCAGCAGGATATCCTGCCCCAGTACAAGGCCAAGGACGGTGGTGCCTTTGTGAAAATGGTCAAGAAGGCCTCTTGCTTGAGGAGCTGAGACACTCCCTTTATCTGAAGCCACCTCCTCCAGTGCAGCCAGGACCACTTCATACTGTGTGAGGACCGACTTGATGTCCATCTTGTGGCACACAACGGCTTAATTGTGGTGAACGATCTGTTTGAAGACGGTCTTGAACTTTCCAGAACTGGCCGAACAAACAGCCCAGGTCATGGATCCACATGAGGGCATCGCTCACAACAGGCGTGGATGAGGAGACTGCCTGAGTGACCAGGTTCACACAATGCGGCCCACAGTGTACTCTGCGGACCAAAGCTTGCATCCCAAATGTGTGCCCCAACATGTTTGCCGCTCCGTCATATGTTTGGCCACGAAGACCCGAGAGTGGGAAGTTGAGGCGGGTGAAAGACGTGCCGCTCATTTTTTTCTGTCCCTGAGGTTTGAATCACTTTAAAAATGTGAAAATTTCATAATAAAGTTATAGTTTACTTTAAAATATCTTTTTCATTGGGCCCCTATCTTGAAATGCCTGATTTTATTAAGTTTTGAGATAATATTGAGAGAATAAGGGCAAAATTGTCTAAATTGTCTTTTATGGTGTAACCATAAAAATGCAGCACCAAGAATATAAGTTGTTGAAAAGAATGTGTAATGATGTTCTAAACAACCTCTGAAATACATTGGCATACTCTTAAACAAGTATTTTTTTATTACCAAATAATAATAAGAGAAACATGGCAGTTCTGAATATTTCCAATAACATCAGGAATCATGTCTGCCAAGTCAAACTTCTGGTATGTCTAATGGTGTAACCACCCTTTTTGGAGCCATTTTGAAAATTTTGAGCCCAAACATCATGTGACAGGATGTGATGTCAAACAGAAGGACAACTGAAGACCCCAACTGCCACGAGTCAAGGTTAGTACCTCTCTAAAATTTGACAAAATAAAGAATTTTCAGGTCATGGTCAGGTATGATTAGAATACATGTCAAATGGTATGACCTTAGTAAAATGTTAATAAACATGAATGATCATAAAATATTCAAATTAATATGAAAAATAGTTTTAAATATTCAAACCAAGGTCAAGTGTTTACATAGTCATCCACAATAATGCCTGCAAATTTTGGTTTCAATTTGTAATGTCCAGTGGTGTAACCGGGTTACACCATTGTACCTCTTCCTTTATGACTATGACTAGACTATTTTGATCAACTTATGGACAATGTAATGTTTATTATTGTTATCATTATTATTATTATTATTAGCAACGTTTCATTTTATTTTATTAATATATTTATTTTATATAATTAGTTTAATCGCTCCCAGCACATCCATCAGGGGTTCCAGTAGAGGCATAGAGGTCATGCTACTAGCTAGAGAGGAGTGCTAGCTAGCGCTAGCTAGCACTCCTCCTTGGTTGTCTAAATACATCCATTGTTTATTTTGATAAGCATTACTAATTAATACATGCTAACGTGAAGTGGTATTATGAACATTGTCGTTGACTGTTGATGTCAATTACAACAGGCTAACCTTAGTAGCTAGCTAGCGCTGCTAGCTGGCTACTAAGGTTAGCCTTATTGTTTGTTGGATTTGCGAGAAAAATCGAAAAGAGCCAGTTGAGATGGTTCGGGCATCGTCTAGCTGGGAGGAGGCCTCGGGGAAGACCCAGGACTAGGTGGAGGGATTATATCTCCAACCTCGCCTGGGAACGCCTCGGGATCCCCCAGTCGGAGCTGGTTAATGTGGCTCGGGAAAGGGAAGTTTGGGGTCCCCTGCTGGAGCTGCTACCCCCGCGACCCGAGACCGGATAAGCGATGGATGGATTTGCGAGATCTCGCAAATAAAACTCGAGATCTTGCAAATAAAAGTTGAGATCTTGCAAAAGTATAGTCAGTGTTTGTCCGTTTGTTTTTTTTCGGGGCTCCGTAAAAATCTACAAAATCTGTTTTTAATTTCTCATTTCTATAGGATAATGCAGGTAAGCAAGCAATATGTGGGTGGAAACTTGTGTATGCAAACAAACTCTCTCTTCTTCTCCTAATAGATGCCTCTTACAAGTAAAGAAAAAGTGGCTCGCCACACAGCGCAGGTTAATGCGCATCCTGCGGCAAGGGCAAATTACCTGACTAAAAGAAGGCAAAGGTACACTACACCCTGAATGTTTTCACCTGGCCTCACCCACCCTCTCTACTACTATGAATCTGATGTGCTCTTCATGATCTCTGAGCCAGAGCCTGTCAACTCCCGTCATTCCAAACTCACAATAGAAGACTGGAAAAAGTTTCAGACTCAAAGCCAGGATGTGTAATCCTTGTGAACTTTTCTCAGAGATATGGATGTTTGAAATGTTCAAAACCTTAGAAGACGTAATTAGAAAGTAGTAATAAAAAAATCTCTCTCTCTCTCTCTCCCTCTCTCTCTCTCTCTAATGCACAATGTATACACAATTTGAACATAGAGGTACT
Source organism: Sander lucioperca (assembly GCF_008315115.2). Lineage (NCBI taxonomy): Eukaryota > Metazoa > Chordata > Actinopteri > Perciformes > Percidae > Sander > Sander lucioperca. The sequence continues at coordinate 4,342,494 of NC_050173.1, forward strand.
TTTTTAGCTCTCTGCTAGATATTGTCTTAAATTTGATTGTAGACATGGTTGTTTTTAATGTAATATGATGAATAACGTATGAATTGTTCTTACTCATTTTTCCTTCAGAAGTGCTATTTTTTGGACTCTAAGCAGAAATTGTACTGAAATCAGAGGTCAATCCGTTTTTTCATTGTTAAGAGTACTGTTTTTATGTGTTATGAAAAGAAAATCTATTAGAGTGTGTTCACAGTTATTAAAATACCTAAATCATTTTACTCCATTACTTTTCATTTAATTTTATGTGTCAATTGCTTGTGGTTCTCTGTACAGATAGTACGGTCAGTTGGTGTAACCGATAAATGTCAATTGGCGTAACCAATGTTTCTCATAAAATTCTGATATTGCGCAAAAAAGTTACTATGAATATGATTTTAGCACTCTACTACACTGTAAAAATTAAATTTAAAATTATTTTAAACCAACTGACCCAAGAATAGAGAGAAAACATTAATGTCTACGGCATACTGACTTGCCCAGTACAACAAAAACCCATATTATCTAAGTTTAGAAATAAAATATTTTAAATATACTTTGAGATGGTAGTTCATAATAAATAACTTATTTTCATCAGTACACTTGCATAACTGCTAGGAGGGTGAATTATTTAATACTTGTCATGCTTTTGTGGTTACACCATTTGACAATTTAATGGGACTGTGATTCTTTAATTGGTTAAAAATGGTAGAAATGTCATAAAATACTATGACACCAACAGAAATGCAAACTATACATTTAAACAAACAGCTAACATGTTTTAATAAGCTTAAAGCATATTTTTGATTTGGACATCATACCAACCCTTATTTGTCACTGACCCAGGTGGAGCAGCACATTGGAGGCATTTTTCCAAAGATGCGCGCCAGTTGTGGAAGAGGCCTCATACATCCCCACAAACTCCTCCCTTGGCTCCAGGTCTTTGTCAACATAGCGGAGACAGATGGAGATCTGTTCCGTTCCACTGATGTCCTGGGTTCCATCCATTATGAGGGAGTACTGCAGTACAGGTAAGGCAGAAATTTCTTCAGCAACCCCCCTAATTATGGTGTTTCCCATAATGCTTAACATTTCGTTCTGTATTTCAGGCCTGGTGTAGGAGTGATGCTTCTGCAGCCAGCTTGCCAGGTTGGGGTCATCCTCTGCCTTATCCCTGAGATAAGTCTGGAAGTTTCCCTCCTTGTTGGAATGGCCTCTAAGAGCCAAGCCCTGTTTGGAGAGATACCTCACAGCACCTACAATTTTTAAGAGAGCAGACCTGGCTGCCTCTTGAGCACTTGCTGATGGACTGCATAATTGCACTCTTACAGAACTTTTAGATGCGTATGTGTTGACAGCTATAATGTGTGTCTTGCTGATCTCATGCCTACTAAAAGCTTCCCTACCCTTTCTCCAGTTTCTGAAGCCTGCCGATATGAAGGTTGGTTCAGCACTTTTGGCCAAGGTTTTCTGCGCAAAGGTATTCATGCAATGGATACACAAAACCCCCTTTATTTGATGGCTAGAGTGTAGCCACGGGAACGCTTTATACCAGCTGTCTGGAACCTTAGTGTCCGATTTGATAGTGTTAGTGGCTCAATATCCCTTGCACTGGGCTGGTACGGCAGTCCAAAGGATGTTCAAGGTGGATCCCCTCATTTTGAGTAGCTGGCTGCTCTTGAAATGTAATTAGTTCATTGGATATGAATGAAGGGGTAATTGGGTAGTAGTTTAGTTAATGGCATAATTTTTGTAAATAGTTTGTTGTGTAAGTGAGTGAGTGAGTGGACAAGCTGGACAACTGTCGGCTAAGAAATTCTGCCTATTCAGCCTTAAATGTGCCAAAGAGTTGTGTATGCCTCTCAGATGTTCCAATGAAGGTAATGGCTATTTGCTGTGTGGACAGTGTGTAAATAGTTATTTGTGTAAATAATTGTGAATGATGTAGCAAGTATGTTGTTGTAGCATGCGCCCGCTGACAGTGCTTACTGCAGCTAGGTCTTCTGATGCTTAATCAACAGAGGTTAAAGGTCTGTGCTCTCTCAAACAGATGCCATGACCACCAGCTAGGTGGTTAGGTAAGTTATGTTGGTCTTTGTAATTCTTGAAGTGTTGTTACTGGTGTAGACTAGTAGGTTTATGTAGAAGTATCTAGCCTACTCATTTCACATCTTTCAAAGGGTTAATCCATATAGACTTGTTAATAATAATGAGCTAATTTTACTTACTTAACGAACCCAGCTGGCTCTTTATGATGCAACAATGAGAGGGAGGGACACACACACACACACACACACACACACACACACACACACACACACACACACAGAGATTTTGTGCTTTAATAGATATATGTTTTGATTTTGTTCATGAATCTCACCTGCACTTAATCTGTGCTATGTTCTTAACACTTTACACACTCAGCTTCAGCCTGTAGTTGCATGTGCTGTAAAAGTATGCCAAAGTTTGCGATTTATGTATGGCAAATAGAATGCAATTTTTAATGTTGCTTGTTTTAAGATTATTGTTGCTGTCTGTTTGTTTGAATTGTATAGGTTTTTTCTCCAGATATATGCAGATCTCACCTCGTCATGCTCATCGGTCTGTTCCTGATATAAACCAAATGTAATGTAACTTCTTTCAATGTATTGTTGTTCATTACCCTGTACCTGTCCTCATGCGTATGTGTTCACAGCTATAATGTGTGCCTTGCTACTTTCATGCCTACTGAAAGCTTCCCTACCCTTTCTCCAGTTTCTGAAGCCTGCCGATATAAACCCTTTGCAAACACGTGACCACGACCACGTGACGACGCCATGACGGAAGGCAGAATTCACCAGAAGCACAAGCTAAACAGTGTAGTAGACGAGCGGAAAGTTTAATTAGTTTCATCAGTTTAAAATAAATAACACTAAATAAACTGTAATAATAATATTGAACAACAAGTTGCCGTGCCGTTATCAGTCAAGGTAGGGCATCTGGTAGGTGCTCACAAAGAGGAGTTTTTGGAGAAGTTGGAGATAGCAGGATTGGATACTGACCATTACCTTCTTCCTCCCTCCGTTTCCCTCCGCCGAGTGCCCAACTTCAGTCCACACAATCTGTACCACTATGTGGTAAACGGGGTATCCCCATTCACTTGTGTTGATCTCAAAGCTTTTAACCCTTGTGTGGTCCTCGGGTCAAATTTGACCCGTTTTCAAAGATCTGTATCAAAAATATGGGTTTCTTTCAACCAAATTGCCCAAAAATAACATGGATGGTTCCATACACGAAACAGGCTATATTTATGCATCAACATTCGTTCCTCTGATCTTAATTATTAGCTAAAGTAATTCATAATTTCTGGGGTTTTTAACTAAAGATTAGGCCTATTTTAACATGAATGAGGTTTATTGACCATGAATTCCAAACATAAGTGTAAAACTAGCAGTGATAAGTTGGAATGAAGTTGGCTTAGAAGATGTAACACAGAATTGGAAAATGTATACTTTATGTTTTATAAAACAGGCAAAACAGGCCGGGTCAATTCTGACCCGGGAAGAAAACACAAGGGTTAAACACATCAAGGATTATGGCGTTTCATAACACACAAACCAGTTAGCTGCCCTCTGAGCCAAGCCAACTACTGTATAACACAGCTTTGACTCACACGACATATCACAATCAAACTGTAAATGTGAATAACTTGTACTAACATTTGAATTTCCCTTCATTTTAAAGGTAACCTCTGAGCAGACTAGTGTATTTCAACAGCTGACTTCAGGTATAAATAACACAAGATATCTTGGAAGCTAACGTTAGCTAGCAATCACCTGTTGAGCTCCATGCAAAGTCTGCAGCCAGCAGCAAAGACAAACTCCCAAAAGAGCCACATAAAGTGAAACTGAAGGGAAGTTGTCCACCATTCAAATACGAAGGCAAACGGAGTCGGTGTGGTTTGTTGTTGTTATCACTTTAAGATAATTAAACTTAACTAACCTAACTAAATAGAAGCGGTTTAGGCAGGCTAACACGCTAGCATTACGTGGCTAATAGTTAGCTAGCTCTACGTTAAGAGTGATTTAATATGGGCCAGTTTGTGATACATTAAATATCGAAGGAACCTTAGAAGTGTGTTCCTCTTGTTAACACAATTAGTGCAGCGCCCGTTGAAAATGTGCCTGTTTGGAACGGGCCGATTTCTTGGCCTGTGGTATTGCTGCTTGTATAATTCATCAACATCAAATTGTACCCCAAAATTACTTACAGAAGGACCCCAAACCACTTCATATGCAACTCCCCTGTATACCCTACTACTAACTTACTGATTTACCTGACAGAGAACGCTGCAGATTCAGAATGTAATCACAAAATATCACAATGAAAATGTGGAGTACTAATCAGACATTAGCCTCATGGACTCATGGCAGTGTGCTACCCAACTGGCCCGTTATGAGAGCTGATCAGCACATATCTGCATTCCGTCAACCACCAGAACCGGACTGTGTGTGTGCGCGGAGAGAGAGAGAGAGAGAGAGAGAGAGAGAGAGAGAGAGAGAGAGAGATTGTCTCATGTCGTATGATCGTTAACGAATTTAACATTTCAACAGAGGTGTCCATTTCCATACAGGTTTAGTGGCTTGACGGTTAACGGTGAAGTAGGGGATTTGATTCGCGGGGGTATTTTGGCAACTTAATTAACCTGACCCAGGGTGAGTCTGATGAAAACTGATGTGTCTGCCTGGTTCAACTCTGAGATTTTCTCGCATTGCACAGCTCTCTGAAGTAATAATCTCCGAGATGTCATTATGTTCTGCCAGCTCAGCAATTGAATACAATAGCAGGAAAATTGTCATTTGTTTATTCAAAGTCAAAGACAGTCCAAAGTTGTGCAACTTTGCACATTTTTGTGGGTCTGAGGTGTATGTCACATTTTAGCTGCCAAAGCTCCGCTGCTCTCTGTCTCTGGTCCTCAGTGTGAGAGGGGGAGTAGCCAGCGGCTAGAGCGGCAAAAATCAATGTGTGCTTCTTTTACCTATATATTTAACGATATCTTTTGCATTTCTAATCCAAACGTCAACCTTGGCACTGCACTTAAATGTGCCCGTAGCAAGACACCTGTCAAGTTTGAAATCCATCGGACTATCAGTTCAAGAGATATGCGCATAACACACAGACAGACAGACAGATGTTCCTGCAATTTATAGATAGATAGATGACTCAAACCAGACATAACACAGCCTACAGAAGCCTACCGCACAACAAGAAATAACCATTTTATTATATGAGCGAACACGAACGCGTTTGACTTGCTGTCTGTCTACAGCATAGCTCTTCTGCCGTCCGTCATGGTGTTCATAATTTGCGCAAGTAGAGCATGACATCACGTGCAAGGGGTCTATACTGTAAAGGTTGGTTCAGCACTTTTGGCCAAGGTGGATGTTTTCTACGCAAAGGTATTCATACACTGGTTACACAACTCTATAGTTTTACGTGGTGGCTTGTACTCAACCGCGCAAATCGGCGGCAGTGTTGAGAGGACCACCACGATTAGAAGGATCATGAGCTAAGTTCAGTTTAAAGTGTTTGTAGTTGCAAGCAATAGATGAGAGATTTGCTCAGCCCACCATAAATCATCCATACTGTTGTACATTCGCCAAATTCATTTATTTTTAAAATAGGAAAGCTATTTTTTTAAGCATGCTAGCAAACAATGTGTGCTGCTGGTAACTGGTAGCTAGCTAGCTAATAAACTTGTCTGTCAAAAAGAATGACAGGTTGGGTTATTCATTTAGCTGACAATAAGATACCGGCACTTACTGTACATGTCTGCTTGGCTTTAAAAAAAGCTCTGATGTCCTGTCCGCTTCTTTTTGACATGATGCAACCTGATCTCACAGAATTCCGTGAAATGAACATGGCTCCTTAACTCAAAATCTGTGGCAGTTTCACGGAAACACAAAACATTCCGTGATGGGCCCACGGAAGAATTCCGTTAAATTAACACGGCCCCAAAAGTTAAGGAAAGGGCATGGGTGGGCTTACAGTTCCGTGACACGCGGGAAGAACGGACGGTTGGGTTCAGGAAAAGGTCATAGGTGGGCTTACGGTTCCGTGACACGCGGGAAGAACGGAACGGAAAAGAAGAATGCGACTTTATGACACTTGACATGCGGGACACAAACCTCGGTCTCCTGGGTGAAAGTCCAGTGTCTGACCCATCCACCACTAATTTCCAATTTCGGTCTTACATATTACTCGCTACCGTAGTCGCTCTTAATGCTACGTCATCTTCTCATTGACTTTACATTGGCATTGTTTTCCGTGGTGGCCACACTGATTTTTTACACATTCCGTGCCACCACCACGTAATGCGCTGTTAACAATTCGTGATCATTTCACGGAATTCTGTGCGACCAGGCTGATGCAGAGGTATAATTCTCTCTTTCTCTGTCAATCGACTATCGCGCTTCTTTTTTTAAAGAATGTCCTGAGTGTACATGTCTTCTCTGCGGCACCGTAATTTATATTTTTTATTTTTCAAATGAGCTGACAGCTTGGCATGGACAAGGAACGAGGCATCGTATGATCATATCTATAGGCTACCTACTCTTTGTCTGGGATGAGCTGAGGTATCTTAGATGAGCATATTATTTTAGCCTGCATACAGTATATAGCACCATACCAGGTTGCTAGTGCCATGGACTATAACATATCAAAGTGATAACCTGTAAAACAAATGGATGTTGTTGTACGTATGGATCTGCAGACCACGGACACAAAGGTAAGACACGATATGTTTATTACTTAAGATTTGTTGGTATTGTGGCTAGGTCTTGTGCATTTGCACACAAGTGATCGGCTGTTTTAACTCTTCTCTTCAACTTACTTAGTTACGGTTTGCATTCGTACAGCAAGCATTGGTATAGTGGAGATGATCGTGGAGTAGTCAGTATCTTGTTTAATTATTGCTTGAATCTATTGCTGAATTCGGGAATAGTTGTTTTTATTCATTTACATTAGTAAGCTACAGGACAGCGTCTTTCAAAACATGACCAAACTGACACCCATGCAATGCGATGAGTGGATTTGTGCGCAGCAGCAGCAGCAGCCTGGTACTTAGCTCCTTTAGCATGGCTAGCTAGCACCGCCTCCCCCATGTTCGAAATGTTGACCATTTTATGACAAAGTCCACATTTTGCACGCCCTGGGTCCTGGTCTTTCCATAGACTGTATATATTAGTGGACAGCGCATCCGGTTCGGCGAAGTGCTGCAAATGCGGAAGTGCCTTAAACCTGCATTCTCTCTGAATTCCAGCAGGGGGAGACACGTGCGGTTGCAAAAAGGAGGTCGGTTTCTGTAGAAGTCTATGGCGAAATGACCCACTTCTCACTTGATTTATTACCTCAGTAAACAGTTTCATGAAGAGTTTATGGTCTCAATCGCTAGTTTTAAGTCTTCTGCAACACAGAATGATGTTCATTTTTTGACTTATGGTCTCGTTGATTTTAAAATCGGCGATAAAGCAGGGGGTGTTTTAGGGCGTGGCTATGATGTGATTGACACTTCGCGGCCTGTCAATCATGACAGGTTTAGCAAAGCTTATCCATGGCACGTAAACTTCATTTTGGGGGTTGACTACGGTTTCATCATAGTGACTGTGACACTTTGGTCGGCTAATAATGTCTTGTTCAGCGTTCGGTTACGACATGACACTCAAAGGAGTCGGCAGTTCAGTTTTTCCGGTAAGTAACGTTACATTTTGTTTTAATACTGTTTTTCGTTAGCCAAAGTTAGCATCCCAATTAATATCATTTAGCTAGCTAGATTGCACCTTGCTAACCAAGCTAGACCGTATAAATGGATTAAAATATATATATATATTTAACGTTACAGTCGTATACAGTAGGTATGCACAACGGTCTCGCCGGTGATCTGTTTTTAACCATATGTGGTGTTATTGCTAATCGGTGCGCATGTAATGGTAATGTTAGCTTAAAATCAAAGCCTGATATAGTTAACCTTATAGTGCATTCATTCATTCACGGGATTAGAATCATTTTGGGGCCATGTGTGATTTAGAAATTACCCCCTCACATCTGAGTTTCGTGTGGCGCATTTGCACGGGACAAACGGAGACTGCTTTTACTTGAATATACTGAAATTATGTACCCCGAGAGTTGGGCAACATTACCCGGAGGCGCGCAAAGGACGGCCAGGGCGAGGCCGCCGCACCGTACCCCGGTCGGGATTGCGTATCTTTTAGGGCCAGAGGTTACCAGGCACATACCCTATCACCCCTGCCGCGGCAGCACCCACACGGCATCACCATCACCCCTCGGACAAAGCCACGGAGGGAGCGCGTTGACTCTGAGACGGAGGTCTCCGGGCGGGGCAGTGGGCCAGAATGTTATGAATGAATGTTGCCAGTTTTAGCGATAAAATGGCACGCATGAAAAAATTTGATATTATTGTAAAGTTACATTAGTATTCTATCTTGAAAAAATCTTAAAATGTATATTATTGTCACATCTTAACCTATTAAATATACATTTTAATCATTTTCATTACAGATGCATACAGCAGATGTGCTGCCTTGTTAGTGTAAATTGATAATACAGTATCTGGATGTGAGTTCTAAATGCACAATATGAACCACATTTCTTTCCAAACAGATTTCCTTCTGATGATGCCAGGCTGAAGCAATGGTTGGTCAACATGAGGAGAGAGACCAGCAAATGGAACCCCGAAAAGTCACGTCTGTGCAGTTCACACTTTGAGGAAGATCAGTTTTTCAGAGACAAGCAGGTAGACATTAATTTAAATGCATTATTTATTGTGTGTCTGAAATATAAAACATAACATGGAGTACCATAACAGTAAAAAGTATTCTCAATGTGTGGATAGCAACAGTTAATGAAATCATCAGTCACAAAACGATGTCTGTGATAATGATTCCAAACTTTTAATTTCCACCAACATCATTTTGTTACAAGTTACAACTGCCAGGAATTGGTGCAATTGCAAATGTATTATTGTCATTATGGCTTCATTGCTCCTCCTGTATAATGTAAATATTTTTTGTTTATACAAATATTTACATTTTTATTTAGTATGTCATTACCGTTGTATGTTTTGAGTATTTGAATAACCACTATTAAAAGTCTGTACCTTATTTTTCAGAATACGCCATAATTTATACAGTATTATAATCCTGTAGGTTTTCCCTGCTGATGTTTTATGTATTTACCATTAGGGCAAGAGGAGGCTGAAGGACACTGCTGTGCCTACCATTTTCAACTTTCCACCACATTTGTGTCCAAAGGAAGGAAGGAACAGAGCCACATGGACCAAGTTTGTAAGTATGACTATGGAGGTAAGTAACAGTTTGGTCTCTACATCTGGTTCTTCATGTTCTTCATCCAGCTGTCTTGCTCAGCTTCATGTGGTGCCTGGATCCTCTGATTTGTGTTCTATGTTGGATAATGAGGATTTAGATAGTGGTTGTATTCCTTTTTCTGATCATAACAATGTCATTGTGATGCCAGAGACTGCTGAGGGAGACCAGTGCCATTGACATGGTCCTTCATGATGACATTGGTATGATAGATGTCCATGCTGAGGTTGAGGTTGCTGATGATGACGACATAACTGAGTGTACCATAAGCAGAGATTCACAAACAATCATGCTTGATCATAACTACCACCGCAAACCACAACAACAAATTTCAAGCATAGATCACAATTACATTGTTTCAGAGTCTCCAAGAACACTTAAGCATAAAGTCAATGCAGTACAGGATCAGCTTTGTGTAGCTCGCAAAAAGCTTAGGTTGAGGTCTCAGCAAATATGAAGAATGAAATCGTGAGTCTTGTCCTTGAAAGATCTGACAAAGATTCTTCAGAAAAAGTTGATGATCTCCAATGAATGTGCTGCTCTTCTGGACTCTATAAATGATGTACCGAGACATATTCTAAATAGAATTCAAAAGAAGTCTAAGTCAGCAACATTTTCTGAAGAACTAAAACGAAGTTTGCGACTACTTCTACTCTCCAAGGGCATATGATTTTGTCAGAGAAAAGTTAAATTTTGCTTTGCCGCATCCTCAAACAGCGTCTCAGCAGATCCTGGATTTACCATTGCATCTTTTACCGCTCTCGAAAGTCGTCTCTGAAAACCGTAAAGAAGGAAAGGAAGTTATCTGCTCTTTAATGACGGACGAAATGTACATTCACCAGCAAATTGAATTTGGAGGGGATCAAATTCATGGCTATGTCGACATTGGTACTGGCGAAATAGAAAACACAGTAGCCACACAGGCATTGGTCATCATTGTTGTAGCAATCAGTAGGTCTTGGAAGATCCCCATTGCATACTTCCTCATCAGCAGCATGACTGGAGCAGAGAGGGCGAACATCATTGGCCTTTGTTGCCTACATGCCATCGGAGTTCAGGTTGTGCCACTGACATGATGGACCATTGCAAAACTTCCAAGAGCTTGGTGCCAACCTTGACATACAGAACATGAGAGCTCATTGTCTCCATCCAAAGGATCAAACACAAAAGGTGCATGTGCTCTTGGATCAATGTCACATGTTAAAACTCTTGAGAAACTAATTTTCTACAGCTGGAGTGTTGGTAACAGAGGATGGGAAACAGATCAGATGGCAGTACATTGAAGAACTCAACAAACTCCAAGAAAAGGAGGGTCTGCGTCTTGGCAACAAGCTGAAAATGGCACACATCAATTGGCGACAACAGAAAATGAAGGTCCACCTTGCAGCCCAACTGTGGCAGTTGTGGCTGACGCACTAGAGTACTGTGAGCAAAAGCTGAATTATCCCCAGTTCAGAGGATGTGCGGCTACAGTTCAGTTCTTGCGAACAGTTGATGCAGCTTTTGACGTCCTTAATAATCCATTTGGGAAAGGACTTAAAGCACCAATCAAGCCTTCAACAAAAGATCGTGCCAGGGATATTTTTGGAGAAAGCAGAGTCATGTCTTCGAGGTCTCAAGGATAAAAACAAGAGCAACAACTTGGTCTACATGCATGCCACTCAGAAGAAGACTCCAATCTGTGGCTTCACTGCTTGTGGTAGAAGTGTGCTCAACGTCTACGTAGATCTTGTGGAGAGACCAAGTGCACCATGCAGATACCTTCTGACATACAAGCTGAGTCAGGATCACCTGGAGCTTTTCTTCTCGGCAGTCAGGGCACGTGGTGGTTTTAACAACAATCCCAATGCAAGGCAATTTCGTGGAGCCTACAAGCGCCTTCTTGTAAGGCACCAGGTGAAGAAGGGCACAGGCAACTGTCTTCTTCGTGACAACACCGAGATCCTGGACTCTACACCTGCAAATGTCAACATTGCACGCATGGTGGATGTGGCGCCTGTGGAAGTGCTTTTGCCCGAAGAAGAAATCCTGACTGACCTCACAGATGTTTATAACCTGTCAGAGTACAAGGAGGCAGTCATTAGCTACATCACAGGCTTCATCATGAAGAAAATGAAGTAGAAAGTTACCTGCATGCCTTGTTCATTGGCACTGACATCCGACTCTGCACATCCTTTTCTGGAGTTGAAGAACAGAGGTGGCCTACAAAAACCATCTGCCGGCATTATTGCTGTTTGCCAGGCCACAGAGAAGTGCTTTCAGAGGCTTTTAAAAACAAATGGGGGAAAGGCTCCACAAGGACGGGGAACAACAATGCAAATTGTCAGTCAAGTCCTTGCTGATTGTTTGGGGAAAAACCTATTCCTAAGTTTGCACAACCACATGTTTGATATGTGCATTGAAGCAAACCATGTCCATGTTCTGGCCAGGATGGCGTCTGCCTGGTATTGTAAAGTTCGGCTGAATCATTTGGCAAGAAGGCAGACCGAAAAAAATCTAAGAAGGCAAGCTTGTACGCAGGCGACTCACCAAATTAATACATTTTTATGGTGATTAATAAGAGGGTGCAATGCATGTTGTGTGTATATGTACAAAGTGTTTCCCCTAGGTTAACTGTTGTTTATTTGCCCTTAAATGTAACAGTTTAAAGTTGCTTTAAATGTTTAGAGTAACTTTAAAATAATAATCAGTAACGTTTCCGAATCCAAATTAATCACTTTTCACATTAACATAAATTGGGCATCCTGTGGCAGAGGACATTATTAATATTGTAAAATGTTAGTAGCGCCAAGCATCAATAAGGAAATAATGACATAGGGGAAATACAGATGGATGTTTGTGCATTTCTGTATCCTTTTATATGTTGTCATGTATGTATGTATGTATGTATGTATGTTTGTACGTATACATATGCACTGCACTCTCTTTTATTGTTGGCCAGATAAAAAAAATTCATGGACAAACAATCAAACCCCCGGTTTAGGCACTGTTGAAATTTTGTATTAGAGCCTGCATCTACGAGGCCTAAGTATTCAGAATTTAAACACTAAAGCCAGTACCTGCCCACCTGATCTACCTGCCCACCTGATCTAAATTCAGCTGTTGAGTATAATTTTTGAGGATGGTCTGGTTATTGCTGAACTTGAAAGCATACTGTTTACTTAGAGCCTGCACATGGGGCATAAGTATCAGATGCCTTACTTTGCCTACGTCCAACAACATAGTTCAGTTGTTATAAAAATAAAAATAAATCCACCTATTTGTTAAAGGTTTTTGTACATAGTTTTACATAATTGTATATATTTAGAAGTATTTTCATTTACTTCTTCCTTTTGTTTTTTCGAGAGCATACTGTACATAAATTAGGGCTGCACAATATATCGTTTATTGTCATCGTGATATGAACTTGTGCAATAAACATTGCAAGAGGCTGCGACACACCGCGAAAGACACAGATTTTTTTGGGGGGTTAGTTGAAAGATATTGCTAGATACCTACGGTTTAGAATGTAACATTTCTTTTTTAGTGCTGCCTATTATATTCAATCCAGTCTTCAATTTGTTCAATAAAATGTTGGAAATTCATATGCATTTTAGTAATGCAATATCCTATGCGTGTAATATTTTTGGTCAATAGATAAATATTTCTGAAAGAAATGGATTAAAATAAAAAAAATATATAAAAAACTGTCAAAGGCACAAAAAAAGTTTTGTTCTTGAAAATGTTTAAGCAAAATTCAATAAAAGTTTGTTACAAAATTACAATGTTATCTGCCCATTCATTAATATGTCCCGGTTTTTAGCTTATTTTTGTTCATGTAGTGTTGTATGCGCTTTTCTTTATTTATTATGTGTAAATGTATGTATGTTTTGGTTTGTATGTATTTTTAGTTTTTGTTTTGTTTTATGCATTTCATTGTCTAGTTCAGAGATCTTCAACAGGGCATACGCAACCCCTAGGGGGTCCTTAGAGTTACTGCTGTTACTTGCTCCGTCTCTCTTTCAGCAAAGGGTCCTTGACTTAAACAATGTTGAAGACTCCTGGTCTAGTTCATATTTTGTTGTGTTTTTTGTGTTGTGTGTTTAGTGTGTGTGGTGTTATTTTATTTATTTATTTGCTATTTCTGTCCAGTCTTGTGTCCCCACTCTTGGCCTGCACCTTGTCGTGGTGAGTGGGCTTAAAACCAAGACAGGCTTTTATTTAACAGTTTGCAACGTGTTCAAACAACTTTTGTGTTTTCAGGAAATGAGGCTGTGCTCTGACAGATCTTCAGTTCTGCAGCCAAATGTATTGTATAAAGCACCAGGTTCAATATTGGAGCATCACTATGTAAGATCTTTTCTCAAAAAATTCTATATACATTATTTCAGACTGTTAATGTACCTAAAAAGCATGCTGTTCAGGAGTTAACCATTGTTGCTGTTATACTGTCTGTCTTTCTTCCACTAAGTTGTCTGTTAATCTATTTGAGGACCTTCTGTCAGCACATTAGTCTGTTTTAAGATGAGTCACATACATGTTACAGTCTATATTTACAAATGAGTATGTTTACTTAATAATGCAAGTCCTCAACTGAAGCATACATTCATGTACAAGCTCATATATTAATATAATTCATTGTGATCTACCATGCCTTAACTACATGTTTGTCTTTTACTGTAATTACAAAGGTATCCACACTGAAAACTGAATGACCAGAGCCTACAGAAGGAAGACCTGGTGTATAGAGCAGCATATTTGGTGCCATTCATCTGGTTATGGAAATCAGATTGCATTGACCACATCTGAAGTTCTCAAATGTGTTCTGATTATAATGATGCCAGAAAATCATTTTTGGTTCAGCTTCTTCTGCTGAAAGGACAGACCAACTTTTAGCACTTTAGCAGTCGGTATTTAGTAGGGATGTCCCGATCAGGTTTTTTTGCCCTCGAGTCAGAGTCCGAGTCATTTGATTTTGAGTATCTACCGCTACCGAGTCCCAATCCGATACTTCTATAATATATAAAAAAGAATAAAGAAGAGCGAAAAAACAGATCCAGGATGTTCCTTATTTTAACTGGTCAGCTCAGGCTCAGGAACACAAGTCAGCTCAAGCTCAGGAACACAGGTCAGCTCAGGCTCAGATACACAGGTCAGCTCAGGCTCAGGAACACAGGTCAGCTCAGGCTCAGATACACAGGTCAGCTCAAGCTCAGATACACTGGTCAACACTGAAGGCTCTGGAGGACCGGTCATCTGAGGCCCTGGAGGAAAAACAGGCCTGGAGACAGGGAGGCCGAATTCCTTCGCTGTAGCCTGCCAGCGCACCTCCATAAGGTGCCTAGCGAAGGCAGGATCTTCCTCATGAAGACCATGAAAAAACTCCATCAAATATTCTCCCACTGAGTCCATGGGGTGAAAAACTCCATACCTGCTGATTCTTCTGTCAGGATGGTGGAGAAGGTTAGGACCCAAATGCAGTTCAAACAGATTTATTTCCACCAGGAATTACACTACAGGCTGCACACAACATGAAACACACGAACAGAAGTCACACTAACAGAAAGTAAGAATCCGACAAAAGACAAGGGAAACAGAGAGACTAAATACACAGGGTAATGAACACTAACAAGGGACAGGTGATACAAACAGGTGGAACACATCAGGGCGGGGCAGAACAATCAAACAGGCGGGAAAACAGAAAACAGGAAGTAAACTAGACAAGACAAGGGAGAACAAACAGATTTCAAAATAAAACAGGAAACACAAAGTCACAAACGTGACAAGCTTCTCCTGTACTATACGGTAATTTCTCTACTGTGCGACAGTAAGTCGCGTGGTTATGACACAATCGTTAACCTATTTTTACAAAAACGTCTGCTACGGAGCCATAATGTGAGGTACAAGGTAATGGAGCCTTTTATACATTGTCGTGTTTCTTTAGAAATAAACAATGGACGAATAGAGTCTTTAAACGCTTCAGATGTAAAGTTATTCTCTGTCAAAGTGGTGCCAAAATGAATGGCAGTCAATGGAATGC
Source organism: Sander lucioperca (assembly GCF_008315115.2). Classification (NCBI taxonomy): domain Eukaryota; kingdom Metazoa; phylum Chordata; class Actinopteri; order Perciformes; family Percidae; genus Sander; species Sander lucioperca. The sequence continues at coordinate 4,357,908 of NC_050173.1, forward strand.
TAACGGGAGGTAATGGCTTTGTAGCATTAAAATGGCGCCATAGGAGGTTCGCGGTTCGAGGAGAAGCTTACCCCCTTGGCTCCAGCCAGGCAGGACTGGAGTGTTTTGGTTTTTTTAGCTATTGCGGTGTTAAAGGGGTGGTTCAGAATTTTGGAACTAAGACCTTATTTCCAAGTTAGCCAGTGTGTGTAACAGATACTGTTGACTTGCGCTAGCCTAGTACCAGCGAACTCTGCAACTGGAAGAACTGGATGAAAAGTGTTGAAAACTGTTTTCACTGATAAATAACACACTGGCTAACTTGGAAATAAGGTCTTATGTTTAAAATTCTGAACCACCCCTTTAACATTGTTGCATGTAGCTACATGCTAACGGCAGTAAAATATGTCATCTTGGCTGCCAATGTTGTTGAATTCTACCCAATTCCGGATCACATTACTGCTGAAACATGTCAGATTGGGTAGAATTTGGTTCAGAAGCCCTTATCTGCGATTTCTGACGGTAGAAAGTGCTGCTTCGTTCCATTACAATCTAATGTTAGCATACTGCTAACTATTAAGTAGCTGCATGCTAACGCCAAATAGCTGTAATCTTGGTGGCCAATGCTGCTGGTCTCCCCAATTTCAGGTCACACTACTGCTGGGACATAACCGGTTGTGTAGTATTTGGTTTAGAAGCCTTTATTTGTGATTTTTCACAGTAGTTCCTGCTAAGACTGGGCCTTTTTGGGAGGGGGGCTCCAGCAGAGCGTCTCATACAGAGAGTGAATACAGGTGCAGCAGCCAAGGGCAGTATGAGAAAGATTGTGTTTTTTGGACATTAAAGCATGTAAACATGTCCTAGTACAAACACAAAATTCAAGTATGAACCTGAAAATGCTATATAATAGTTGCCCTTTAAGAAACACACACAGTACAACAAAACCTAATTATTTACTGAATTATATTGACTCATTTATATATTTATATTTACATTTATTAACTTGTGTATTCATTTCAGGATGCAATTTATAGGCATGTTAGGAAGTGAGTCATCCTTTCAAATAAACTGATAATGTGAACGCAAAAAGAACTGATTGCCTTTTCTGTCACCTTTTTGGCAACTTAGAGTACTGACTTTGGTTCGTTTAAAGAGGACTAATCCGACCATTATTAATTTGATCAATTTCAGCTGTGTTTGCCCTGCTATGACATGTCAAAATGACTGCTGTGAATAGGGCCTATTAGCCCTAAATACAAAGTGACTGCCTCATGCAGACAGTGCTGTTGACTCGGTAGTATGCTGGGGCCAAGATCAGACGATTCACTGTGGCAATAGTTTCTTTCTTCAATGCCAAGTGCTAACAGCCGCCACAGACAGCTGCTGGCTGGGAGTATGAAGACCAGCAACACATTTCTGATCCCGAGCCAAACAAATCAAACCCAAAACATGGCTCTAAATCAAACAGATCTTTAATTGGCTGCCTGTTATGGTGCTCTACACAAAGTGGGATCTTTGAACTTTATGCATATAGCTGCTCCTGTTTCCTTGTACTTCTAGATGGATAAATAGCAAATTCACTTTGACTTTGAAGTCTTCATTTCAGAGAGTTCTCATCCTTTTAAGATCTAAAGTGTGTAGAACAATTGCATGTCTATATGGGCTGGCCCACATGCAGCAGAATGTCCGATTGTCCGCTTACTCTTGCAGTACAAAAACATCTCCTGTGTAGACAAGCTTTAAAGGTGAAATATGTAATACTGACAGCTAGTGTTTAAAATAGTTACTGCAGTACAAATTCAAAATACAAGAGAGAGTCATCTCCCCTCCTCCCCAGACTCGAAGTTCACATTGGTTGCCAGGCTGAAACCACAGCATCCACAACATGTTGCTAGACGCTTGTCTCACATAACCAGACATTACTTCACAGCACAGCGGAGTAGCTAATGTTAGATGCTGGCTACATTGACAGTCATAAAAGCCCGTTGTCACACGGAGCTCTGTACCCAACTGACAGACACACTTTTACAGCTTAGAATTATGGTAGAAACCACTAAAAACACAACAACCTCGCTGTCCTCTTCACCCAACGGACAGACACACTTTCTAGGCTTAGAATTACTGTAGGAACCACTAAAAATAGCACTACCTTGCCATCCTCTCCACCGACTGAACACACTTTATTGGCTTAGAATTACGCCAACAATCGCTAAACACGGTGCAAACTCACAGTCCTCTCTTCCCGATTTACAGCCCCCCTCTCTTGGCTTAAAATAACTCACCGTTGTCGGCTACGGCCGCTGAACAGGCTAACGTTATATGTTATAAACAGCCGTGGCCCGCTTGCCTGGGTTAGCAGTTAGCAGCGTTGGCATTGTGGCGGTATTTTTGCGATATCAAGAGATCACACGAGAATCGCTGGATCATTTATCCAAAACCATCTTGTCAGGCTTCAAGTAAATGCGTTTGTGTCTGAATAGCAGCAGACAGAATCAATCAACGTCCGTTGAGGAGCTACTGGCAGCTACAGGCGTGGTTTAGGTGTGTGAGATGGCCGCAACCGTTCGTTCAAAACAACAATGGCGGGCAAGATAGACAGAAGATTTATCCAATCACCTGCTAGGTATTTTGTCCCGTGTGCCTGCCCTTTCCCAAGCAGTTTCCCATGACGGCTTCTCAGACTGTTCCGTATTAGTCTATATCCTTGACGTTCCACTTCCGGGATTGCTCCGGTGGCGCAGGAAATTTTGCTGGATACGTGTATTTTCGCCGATGTCCGTTTCCTTCTGCTTTCTTTGTGTTGGAATTTTAAACTCTGGTGGATTTATGAGGACTATGGTTGACTGCTCCTCAGATCTCTGCATGGTAAATTGAGACAACTAGCTAAAAGAGGACCAGCTCCCTATCAAATAATAAACAGCTCATTCTTAAGTAACGAAAACATAATTCTTATTTTTAGGTGATTCTACACTTAAGAAAACATAGTTATTAGGTGTGCCAAGGAACCTGTTGTTTTTGTAAGGATGTCCTTCGTAGCATTTTTGAGGGGGTTAGAATGCACGAAAACTCACAAAAATTGGCGGTCGCATCAAGCCTGGTGAAAATGTACGTATTTTAAGGGTTTCGGGAATAGGCGCACAAAAATGGCTCGCTAGCGCCCCCTACAATATTTTAAAAAATTGAGCACCTGCAGTACGTTTAACGTAGACTAACGAAACGTGGTACACATATGTAGCATGTCAAGACGTACAAAAAAGCTCATTGGAGCCATACCCTATACCCAACAGGAAGTCCGCCACTTTGAATTGAAAGTTCGAAATTAGTGTGTTTTTCGCCATTTCCACATGTCGTACTTTAATGAACTCCTCCTAGAGATTTCATGCGACTGACTTCAAATTTGGTCTGTACCATCTTAAGACCTTAAAGATGAAAAGTTATTAAAAGAAAAGCTTTTCGTCATAGGGCTTGGCCGTGGCGGGTGCCCATTTTGTGCGTTTCGCCATCGAAACAGGAAGTGGGTGTAACTTGAGTGTACATTGTCCAATTAGCTCGAAACATTTCATGATTCATAACAGTCCAACCCTGACGACATCTTCAGGCCGATATTGGCTCAAAGACAAGAAAAGTAGGCCTAAAAGTCAAGGTGCTATACTTTGACGAACTCCTCCTAGAGATTTCGCCTGATAAACTTCAAATTTGGTCTGTGCCATCTCAAGACCTTAAAGATGAAAAGTTATTAAAAGCTAAACTTTTTGTCAAACAGTGTGGGCGTGGCATGGTGGCCATTTTGGGAATTTATCGATGAACGAAGAAGTTGTTGTAACTTGAGTGTACATTTTCATATCTGCCTGAAATTTCTCACGATTGACAAGGGTCCAGGCCTGAGGACAGCTATAGGCCAAAATTGACTATTAGTCATAGTGCCCCCCCGCTGGCAACAGGAAATCAGCCTTGTATGACAAACATCATCCGATTTACATGAAACTTATGTGTGGTCCACATGGAATACTGAGCCGGCCCCTATACTTTAACCATGCCCACTTAATCAGGCCACGCCTTTTGAACCGTTTAAGGTACAGTCTTGTGTGAGGTATCATTGAACCCAGCAGAGAGTTCCTTTGTCATTGGTCATGGTTTTGCCTGCCCCCTATGCTTAAGCCACGCCCACTTTCATAACTTATGACCCATTTGACGTAGACTATTGTGTGAGGTATCATTGAACTCAGCAGAGAGCTCCTTTGTCATTGGTCATGGTTTGTCCCGCCCCCTATGCTAAAACCACGCCCCCTTTCATAACTGGTGACCCGTTTAAAGTATACTCTTGTGTGAGGTATCATTGAACTCTGTAGAGAGTTCCCTTTTCATTGGTTAACAGCAAAATGTACTTGGAGTGAAAGTACTCATTATGCTGAGTGACTAATACAATACAATATTTGCCTCAGAAATTAATAAAATGGAAATGGTCTAGTAACGTACAAGTACCTCAAAAGTGTACTTTATTAAATGTACTTAGTTTCCACCACCGGCTCATAGAGCTTTTTCACTAAAAACAGTTGCCTGCTGTGTGAAACAAAACAGTAAAAGCTGTAAAGCTGAGGGGAGCTGCCGATTCAGGTAATAATTCTCTGTAGGTTCATAACTACAAGTGATCCCATTTTAAAGGGGTTTCACATTGTCATTTGATACATTGATTATAGCCACTGAAAGAAAAAAGAGGGACCAAAAAAAATGCAGAGAGTCCCACAGGCAAGAAAGCAAGAGGCAAGCAAAAACAGAAGCAAAGAAGTCATCACTGGTCCGGAGCATCTGTTTCATCATTTCTTTGATGTTCTAAACAGGTTAATGTTTTCATTTTGCGTTTAGCCTCATTTGCAGTTATTAGTTTAGCATGAATTTAACATCTGGGTGTGTCTACCACTTATTCTTGTAAATGAGAAGGTAGCATTAACATAGCAGATGGCTTGATACTTGTGTGTGAATACATTTAAGAAGCAATAACCTCTAGTTCCATGTCTCTTTATGGCTTTTTGCTTTGCCTCACTCTCTCTCCTCTCTGTATGCCTCACCCAGTCTACATAATTTACAGTTACAGCTCTTTCTTAGCACATGTTAAAACCTCACAGAGCCAAAAATAATAACTTTACAATTTGTTTCACCCTTCAACCAATGTTTCCCACATCCTGCAACAAGAAGCCCTTTTGTTAGGTTTATATCATAGTTGTAATCAAGCTAGAGCAGTTTAAAGTTCCTCTCTCTGTGTGATTGGCAGAAGAAAAAAAGAGTCATACAATTAATCCCACCAGATGTCCTTGCCTGATGGTTTGGATATATTACTCATTTGTATCAGTTGTGTACTCCTTAGTCTAATCATTGAGAACGGGTCCCGCATGTTATTCGCCATGTTCCAAATTAATTTTGTATCAGTGTTGGGATTTTGGGATGCTGTTGATTTTCATTCCTGATGTTACTTGCTCTTGTAATAGTTTTATCTTTTAAAATTGAAAAGTAAACCTCTCGCCTTGTTTGTTCCCCAGTCAGGGGAATCCATTATTGATAAGCATGATCTGTTCAAAGCTGCACACTGGTCCTATTTATGTTGGTGTGTGAAGACATATTGCATAATACTGACTTTCATAGGTGGTTGTGTGAGAAGATGTTTGGTGTGTATAATCTTCCAAAACATAAATTCAGGTTCAGTAGAACTGTAGAATGTTTTTTATGCAGTATTCATGTCATATTAGATATTAAATGTGGAAGAATTTTGATGTAATTTCATTTGTACCTGTAAAGGATTTAGAGTTAACGTTTAACTCGTGACAAATAAACCAATATGAACTTCTTCTCAAAGACATTATATGGTATAATGATCACAGAACCCTGTGATCCAACCTCTCATAAGGAAATCACAAAAACACTATTACAGGCAATGATTAAAACAACCTGTTCTCACTCCCAGCTCGTGAAATACTGACACTTGGTCAGTGGCTCTCAGCATCAGATACCGACGTATGGGACGCACTGGGCAGAGCAGCAGCTCGAGAGCGGCAATCTAAGATTACTGATAATCCACATGAGGAGGTTGGATGGGGTGGTGGGTGGTTCAAACAACACAGGACTTTCACCGAGGAGACCGGGGTTCGTGTCCCGTTCTTGTCCCACGTTTTTTCTAAACCTAACTGTCCCGTTCTTGTGCCGCATGTCAGTTAAACGTACGTCCCGACCAAGAGCGTCAAATAGTGACGCCAAGAGTGACGCGGGGCTTGATCATCAAGCCCCGCCTTCCCGCAGGCTGCAGCCACACCCAAGTCATAATTTAGTTTTTTTTGCCTACGTCACTCCCCATACGCTCGAACGGACCAAGTCGGTAGCAAAGCTGATATATAGCCTCTTGTTTTACATTAGATGACAGAAACTGATGTAAGCTAAACACAAACGACATTTCATGCAACAACAGTGAACTGTAATTGGGCCCGTGTACTTTTTCGTTCATTTGATTTCCGATTTTGAAACGAAAAGAGTGGTTCGGAAATAATGTAAGAAGCTAACATCTAATGGCAGGCAGGTTGCTAATTAGCCAGTGCTAAAAAGTATGGAAGTACTAGTTTCCCCTGCTTTCTATCAATATTCCTCGGTATTTGTCTTTTGGTGTAGTTTGCTAACATGCTCGTAGACATGTAAATGAACTGTTTGTGTGCTAGCTAAGTCAATGGTCAACACCTTTTATATTGTAACGTGAAAGCTCAGGCTGCGTTAGCTTCAGCTAAGCCACAGCAGCAACGTGCACTGCCCCGTTAAAATGCAACTTCAACCCTCGGATATAACGGTAATCACGTATCGATTTTACTGTATGTTACTGTGCAGGTAATATCCGAGGAGCATCTCATGATTCTGACATCTCAATCAGATCTTCATGATTGTGAATTCTACTGAACCAGACTGACAGACCATTTAAAGACTCAGGAACCCTTTGCAGATGTTTTGGATTAATTAGCTGATTAGAGTGTGACACTTTGAGCCTAAAATATTGAACCTTTTCACAATATTCTAATTTTCTGAGGGTTTTCATAAACTGTAAGCCATAGTCATCAAAATTATAACAAATACAGGCTTGAAATATCTCGCTTTGCATGTAATAAGTCTATATAATTAGTTTTACCTTTTAAGGTGAATTACTGAAATAAATGAACTTTTGCACAATATTCAAATTTTTCGAGTTTCACATGTATGCTTCTGGATCACCTGTTAATTGTTAAAGCAAAATTGCCCCTTTGTACATTTGGTTGTAATGACTTAATTCTTGCTGTTAATATGAAAGTCCATAGCGAAACAACACACCATTCTACTTTTGAGGGCTAAATTAAATGAAATATGGCTCTTTTTTTGTTTGAACGCATTGTCATCAATATTAACAAGGTTTAAAATGACCCATTTTTCAAATTTGGATATCATTTCAAAATCGGAAATCAGTAGTAACTACATGAAAACTTCACTCTTGCATGAAATGTCGTTTGTGTTTAGCCTCTATCATCAGTTTCTATCTAATGTGAATCAAGAGGCTATATCAGCTTCGCTACCAGGCTGTTTTTTTTTTTTTGTCTTCAAAAAACTTTATTATTCAAGTACAGATCCATAAATACATTGAAAACATTAAATGCATACATAGATACACGAAAAAGGGGCGCATGAAATTTACATTAAAGAGGTTGTAAGGCATTGTAAATGTTCAGAGTCCAGATGGCTTTGTTATTTGTCAGTCCTTTTTTAAAGTTTCAAAATATAATTTCAGGTCATTTTTAAATTGGTCAAAATTCGGTTTTCTTTCAGATCATTTACATTTATAGATATACATTTTTCAAATAAAATTAAAAGATTCAAAATGAAAACATGGCATTTATCCAAATAATTTCCTTCATAGTAAAAAATGCTACCAGGCTGTCTTGGTCCATTCGAGCGTATGGGGAGTGACGTAAGCAAAGAAAAATGGCTGACTTGGATGTCAGGCTGCAGCGAGATACACTTGGAGTCCGTGAGCCTTTTTATTTAAACCAAGAGTGCCATCTAGTGGGCTCAGAAAATAAAGAAAATGCTTCATGAAGCTTCATTTGGCCATCACTAGGGTTAGGTAAAGATCATGTTTTGGGTTAAAATGATTACTGGTACGTCAAAATACACTGATATATTAAGGGCAAAAAAACTCCAGGGAGAGTGTGTATTTTTCGGAGCAAATGTTTCTTCGGAAACAGTGGGCTTTTGTTTTAGGGAAAACAGGCCGTCGGACCAATGGCATGGCAATAGTGCCGCTCAGTTTGGTTGGTCTGAAGATTCATGATCATCTTAAGGTCCGCCGCACTTAATCCAACCCTGCACTTACCTTTTCCGATGTTGATGAGTGTATCTCTATCATGTCCCATACGTGCTCCATTAACAAAGGCAAGACAACAAATTAAAACAAAATTTTAGCAAGGTTGATTAGGAGCTACTGGTGGTACAAGTGGCACTGATCAAAAGAGTGGAAGGGCCCCAGCAGCTGCTTACGAGCTCCGGGGGCAGAGCATTGTAATGAAGGGGTAGTGGAGGCACAAGTAGTACTTTGATTTGTGCAATTAAATTGATTGCGGTGTGTTATTGAATTATTTATAGGAATCTCTATTCATGTAAATATTAATTATTTGCATCAGATTATATTTGGTTTAAATTTAATTTATGTAAATATGTATTTTTGTATATGGTCTTGGTCACACCTAGTTGGTATTTTGGACATCTATAAAAGAGCTAGTTGCTTTCAGAGGACAATGGTGTCAGTGCACCTTTGTTGGTGTCATGAATGCAAGTTGATAAATGTCACAGCTGGTGCTTTGCATTTTAACAGTCTCATACCTAGGACTGTGTGTGTGTGTGTGTGTGTGCGTGCGTGCGTGCGTGCGTGCGTGCGTGCGTGCGTGCGTGCGTGTGAGTAAAATATTGCATGCATGTTTTAGGATTATAGCCTTGGGAAGAGGCAACCAGCCACCTAGCAAACTTCAACTTCACACACACAAAGGACCTGCATGACCAGTTGAGCAAATATCACACATGAGTGCGCACATGGCACTCACGCATAAATATGAAGGCCGCAGCCAGCCAATTGAGTAAATATCACAAGCATGTACACAGCAACACACACCTCTGCATTCACTTACACAGAGCCAGCCATGCCAGATGAGTAAATATCAGCTGTGAACAAAATATTTCTGATAGGCAGGAGGACGCAAACAGCCAACAGGCTGCATCAGTAGCGAACTCGAGAGGGTGCAAATAGGCCTCCAGAACTCACCAAGATGCTACAAACCTTTGTTGGCATAAATAAAGGGATGAGCAAACATATCAGACCCCTAAATACTGCAGCAACAGTAACCTTAGCTACTGATAGGCCTTTCACAACAGATACATGGAAAAACACAGGTGTTGGCAATAACTTTACCGATGGTTCTGTTCTTTATAAGTGTCCCAATTATGTTATAATAAATATATTGTATTATTTACACCTGTGATTTTCCCACTGTGACATGTCAAAATATCTTCCCTGGAAATGGCCTATTCTGAGAACAACTTTGTAGATAAAGCATTGTTTCTGCTAGCAATTTAAAGATATAATACTTTTCCACGTTAAAATGTCGATTAACGACTACATATGTTTTGTTGAGTTGTGTAATTACCGCATCCCAAATGTTTCCAACAACATTCAAACCCAGAGAAATCTGTAATTTAAGGCTACATCTACACAACTACGTTTTTGTTTTCAACGCATAACTTTTGCTCCGTTTACCCCTTGCGTCCACACTGTTACCCAGCCCTTAAAACGGAGACATTTGGAAATGCTGCTGACCCACTTATTGTTTGAAATGTCCAGGGTTGCGTTGTAGTCTGTAACGGCAGAAACGGAGACCTTTGGAAACAATGACTCAGACACCCACGTTCGTTTCCTGATTGGGTCTTATCAGTCCAGACGTGTCATTCCCTGATCCGTCACACCCCTATCACGTGACTCTTTTCTGGGAGAAAACAAACAACATCAGCCTTGACTACCGGTAGTTAATTCAATTCTGACCTTGTTGTCAATGTAAGCAGCTGTTGTGCAGTTAAATTCTGCCGTGGTTGTGCACCAGTGGTTGGACCAATCGCCGTCCTGTGAGGAGCTACTGGCAGGTATAGGCGAAGTTTAGGTATGTGCGACGACGCGGAGAGGCGACTGTTCGTTCAAAACACCAATGGCAGCTCCTGAAGACGTTAGAAATAGATGCTGCAATGGCATCAGTTATATCAGAACTGGAGAGTATTTATTTATTGAAAGAAGACCAAAGAATGACACTGAAGGCTTTTCTCGATGGAAAATATGTTTTTGGTCTTCTCTTGACAGGCTTCAGCAAGTGTTTCTGGCTTCGGCAAGTGTTTTTTTTTTAAAGTGCCTGCACTTTTCCAAACAGTTTCCAATGACTGCTTTTCAGATGGGTCTGTGTAACAAACCATCTGGCGCGTCAGGTTACCATAGCGCTACTGGTAATCAAAAACTCCACATGATTCTTTTAATTATGAGGTCTCAGCAGTCTAATAGCCTAATCCTGTAAATATCTAAATCCTGGCATTTGCTTATAGATTTATTGTCAGTGTTGTGTCCCAGCAGCAAACCCATATGCAACTACCAGGGAATAATTCTTTGCCACAACTCAGCAAGGAAACACCGGCCATGGAAATGCTAACACAAATACTAAAAAAAAAGTTTTTTGGAAGATACCCACTTGAGTTTTGCACAGAATGAGGACTGTAGATTGTGTCCAAACCTATCACATCAAGCTTGCATACAGCCAGAATACTAACAAAAACATACGTCTGCTGCTATTAGCATGATGGAACTGCACCTGAACCCATAATATACCTCTGTTTGCATATGTTAATGTTTATGAGTAAATCATTTTTGGTTGAATATATTAAACGAGGTAAATGATCAGTGTCACATACACACACACACACACACACACACACACACACACAGATCTGCACTAAGTCTTTATGAGTGTCGTCATGCTTCAGACAAAGTCCTTCAATCCATTGTTAGCCCAGTGGCAAATTCACCAGAGCAGTAGGCAGCATGACTCAGTTTTATTGCTCCTAATTAATAACCAAGATGGCAGGGTAAAGAATATTACCATCAGGCAAAGTCATCTGTTTTCAAATTATGACAATTATGTATTATTACGAAATTAAATAAGTAGGCTGTGTATGTCAGATCGCTGCAGTCAGACAGTGAGTCAGAGAGAAACAGGCACAGACAAACAGAGGCACAGAGGCAGGCATGTGTTGTTGGCTCACTTTGGGATATTGTTAGGTGTATGCAAAGAAACATGCTGATGTTGCAGCATAGATGCAATCAGTATTGCCTGATTATCTATGGATGAATAATCAAAAGGCCATTTAATAAACAAAAGCAAATTCTCAATTTTTTATTTCTCAGTTGTCTTTAAGCACTAACAATACAATTGTGTATCTTGTTTAATGCCAAATATCTCATATCTTTAGTCACTATTTTTGCTGTTAACTAGCTGCATATGTGCACGATCCAAACAGACAAGGGAATCCTGGAGAGGCTGACATGCTGTACACTCCACAAGGAGACCACCCTCCTCCCTCGAGTGTGCCACCTAATTGAACTCTAGCTGCATGAGAGGCATGAAGCTGGATTTCATTAAGGCGGCAAGCATGAAGGATAGATCTCTCTCATATCTGTCTTTTAATTGCCAGCTCTCCTTTATAATCAGATTAGCTGGAGAGAGCAGTGAAGAGCCAGATAAGACAAAGGAGTAATTGAATTAGAGGTGAGGCAAGAGGGAGCACGAGGGAGATGCGGAAGAGGTTGTTTTTGTGAGAAACAATATTAAAAAAGTCAAGTAGGTGAGAGATGTTCACTAATAGTCTCCCCTCTGATGACGGCGGTGTATTGGCCAACTTATAGCCGTGCCCAGGGGCGGATCTACCGGGGTGGCATAGGGTGGCAAATGCCACCCTAAAAGAAAGCCTTGCCACCCCTTCTGCCACCCCATTTGGTAGCAACGAATTAAAAGTTATGGCCAATTTGACAATTTATGAGCGCGAATCTCCAATGTCCGACTGCAGTGAATGCAGCACGAGATGACGCCAGAGCGGCAAGAGCCTGATTTGTTTGGAAAACTGAGTGCCGCAAAGCGAGGGAGCCAGGAGTCGTTAGGAAAGGAGACAGAGGAGGAAAGAGGTCAAAACGGATTAACTATCTATCAAGAAATGAAATTATAACAAAAGCACAGTGCTAGCATAGTTGCGATGCTGATGCGAGATGATAAAAATCAGGTTGAAGAACGTTATTTTGCTAACTATAGCCTACATATAATGTTACTTAGGTCTGACGTTTGTTTTGTGTAAAGTAGGCTACAAAATGTATATATGAGTAATATGAGGTGGAAGGAGAGAGAGAAGACGAAGACGAGGTGGAGAGAAAGGGGCAACAGAAATGTGACCGAGATAGAATACAAGGCCAAGGCGACCAGGGACAGGAGGAGGTGGGAGAACACCACAGCGGTGAAAATATGGAGGGAGAGCATCACCAAGATGAGGAGGGAGAAAGCGAGAGACAAGATACTGTGCAGAGCTCAGACAATGAAAGGGAAAGCAGAGTGCCTGGGCCATCACCAACCATCTCCAGTCGAGCTGGTCCACATGGTATGGAAAATTGTTGCTGCATATATACTAAGTTACATATGAATACACAAACAAATGACAAAGATGGACATTTTTATAAAATTTAAGAGACATTGCTTAGACATCAAATAAATATAAAAAATCATGTTTGCTTAAATATGAATAATTAGGGAAAGTTGTCAGTGTGAGATGGGGAGATGAGTTTTTATATTTTGTGTAGAATGTATTTTCGATCTATTGCTCAGATTAAATAAAAGAATTAAACAAATTAACCTAAAAATACTCTCCCAGGCTAAAATGTTAGTGTGTGTTAACACAGTCTGATGGTTATAACTAATCAATGACAGTTCCTAATCTTGTACAAATGCTGCCTGCAACGCTGCCTCTCTGACACAGTCAAAAACTGTTTGCTTCCCCTCTCACACATCTGCCACTCATCACCTGTGTCTTACCTTAATGCCTTTCCTGTGATAATACTTCTATCATACTTCTATCTCCTATTAAGTGAGATCACATCGTATGGTCACTTATTCCTAATATGAACTGTTCCACATGAAACCCCAAATGCAAGATATTGATTGCATGAGATTAAGTTTGTCTGTCTGAGTTTGTAAATGGCAGCCTGTGCCCTTTTGTAGTGTGTACATACTATTTCTCGTCAAACTGTGATAAAATTCAGTATATATACGTCTGCCATATGTTGCCACCCCTCAAAAATTCCTGCCCCCCTCTCGCCACCCCATAAATATTTTTCTAGATCCGCCCCTGGCCGTGCCAGGTTTGCATGACAGCATTGGTTGGAGCTTGGGCATCATTATTCTGCTTATTATAGGGTTATCGTTATGGCAACTGCTCTGTTCGCCTCTTGAGAAGATAGTGGTTATCCAACCCACTCATCATGCTGATGAAAGGAAATCGAGATGTCTATGATGGCCTGAGCAAAGTAAAAACTGCTCTGTTTGATCTGTATGGATCATAGACTGTAAAATGATGGATGTAGCAGCAGTGACGTCACCCATTGGTTTGTGGACTGCCGTTTGAAGCCTCGAGTTTGGCAAACTAGTGTTGTTTATGGCTGCAATGGCGCTGTGCTAAGCTAAACGCTAAAGAGGGAAAGTTGCCATTTTCAATCCTTCTGAAATGAGTCATCCAGTGGAGATTTACCTGCAGGTAAATGCGGACGTCCGGGTACTGGCAACATTCATCTGAATGTACGGCAGTACAGAAAAATCTATCTTTTCCTTTACCAGCTAATGCTAGTGGTAGCTAGCTAGCTTCGTTGCCAGAACGCTGAAAAACATTTTTAGGCAACCAAAATGTTAATTAATAAAAGTAATTTTGATGAAGTGAAAACACAGTGAGAGGGTTAGAGTTTAAGACGAAAACATGGAAAATAACCAAAACACAAGTTCATGGCTATTTTAATGTACACAATGCCATGGTTAGCATTGCTAGTCTCTGTCATGAGTGACAGGTTGGTGTGTAGCCACGCCACTAAAGTAAGCCCTTCCTTATCGTCTATTTTAAAATAAATGGGGCCATAATTTACAAAATGAACATCATTCTGTATTGGAGAAGACTTGAAAGTCTTTTGAGGTAATAAATCAAGTGAGAAGTAGGGTCATTTTCCCTCATGGCCTAATTCAAACACAAATACGGAATATTTTTTTTTTTAGATCAATTGTTTTTTATTTTTTAGCACCACTTATCATTCAGACATACAGAACAAATTCCACAATATGTGCCAGGTAATGTCAGATGGTGCATAGAACATATAAATAAATTGAACATGAACAAAAACCCTCTCCCACTCCCCACCCTCTGCGGTCTCGGGGAAAACAAAAGAATCAAACAAACAGAAATCACACCTTGCCTAGTCGCTCTCCTCTAATTCTTCTGGCGTTGAGGTCGATAGGTCTGACATTTGTGCTGCTGTGTTTTTCCATAGGTTGATAGTTGATGATTTGGCTTTGTTAATCCTTGCTGTAGAGAGCTCAAGCATAATTATGTCTAGAAAATACGCTAACCACTGTTTTATACAAAGCGAGTGGGGGGGTGGGAGCCAGCGCTGAACTATCATTTTATTGGTTGCAGTTGAGCCGGCTAGCCAAATCTTCCATTGTCTCTCAAGCAGGTGTAATTTAGAGTCATCATTGAGTAACAAAACAATCGGGTCTGTAGGAATTAGATATCCTATCACATCAGATATTATTGATGTTGTTTTATGCCAGAACTCATGCACCTGGGGCCTGTCTCACAAAAGCAGAATATATAAATCCAGGATAACTGATAAAGCGAGGCTTGACCTAGTCTAATCTGTGCATCCTGGCTTGGTGCGTTTCATGAAGGCCAAGCCAGGCTGAGGAGGAGCGACTAGGTTGAGCCAGGCTGAAGTAATTCAGATAGATGCGCGTCCACGGCTTTCCACAAAAGACCGCAAGGTCGATCACAGATTTACTGATGCCAAAATGGAGAATACGCATTGTACATACTTTATACAGAGTGAGCAGCAGCTTCTTGTGGAAGTATGATGATGTGAAACACATTTTTTGTATAAAAAGAAAAGAAACACGGCCGCTGTAATGAAACAGCGAGAGAAAGCGTGGCAGACGATCGCGGACCGACTGAATGCGTAAGTAGCCTAAATACATACATTAACTGACCACTGCTCTGAACTGAAACCGTCATAATCATTCCATTCAAGGATTAGGCTACTAATCATTTGTACAAATTAACAGTTGTACTCTTTGCCTTAAAAGTAAGCAGAAGATAATGTTACTCAGGAAATTTACCATGAAGATCAATTTTCTACAATGCTAGAGTATGATGCGTAAATATCTCTTTCACTCTGTTCCTCCCTCTCTTTCATGGGCTAAAATATAAATTTCCTGAGTCATATTAACTTCCACTGCTCGCTTTTAATGCAAAGTGTACAACTGTTTGCTTTTGAAAATGACAAGGGACTCATTGAATGGTTTCAGTTAAGAGCAGTAGTTCATCAAATGTATATTTTTAGACTATCATTCAGTCTGTCCGCTATTATCTGCTACGCTTTTTCTCGCGTTTTTTATTTTTTTTATAGAGGACGAGTTTCCTTCTCTACATATTATATGCCTTGCTCCCTTGTGGAGATAGAAAATAAAGACACTGAAGAAATTGGACTCTAAAATCTAGAAACTATAAAGATAATTAAGTGATACATTCCATGCACACTGTAAACATGAATGGAACAGAGTATATTCATCAGTTATTCCCCCCCTGCCTGGTCGGGAGCAGGCTAGCTGCACAGAATAAATCTCCATGGTGATTTATGTGCCTCCACTTTCGTGAAACCGAGTCAAGGCTTAAATCATCCAGGATAACTGATAAATCCCGGCTTAATCCCTTATCTTGGTTTTGTGAAACAGGCCCCTGTTCACACTCCCAGACCATATGCAGGAAAGTTACAATTTGTTCAGGTTGACAGAATGTACAACAGGGAGATGTATCTCTTCTGAGGAGTCCAATATGTCCTATGGCATATGTTAAAGTGGATATACTGGTGATTTGGGTTCTTAGAACAGTGGAAAATGTCCCAAACTGCCTCCCAAATAATCGTGTTCCCCTCAGGGATCAGCTCTCGTTCCCATTTTTTTACTACTGGGAGTTCTCCTATGGATACTTGCAACAGCTTAGCATACATCTTGGACACTAATCCTCTCACAAGGAAATAAAAAAAAAACATTTAATGACTGGGTGCACCTCAAGACTGATTCCCCATGGCACTCCATAACATTTTAGGACTGATCTTAAGCAAAGATAGAAGTAAAATGATGTCCTGGGGACCTCAAAGCTAGCTCTTAGGTCTTCAAAACTCAACATACCTTTCTCATTGAATGGTCTAGAGTATAAATACCTCTGTCCCTCCACTGCTTACAAGCAAAGGGTTTGTTACCAGACATTAAGCGTGTATTGTGCCATTTTGGGGTATTCACATGCCACTTATTGGTGTAGCGCAGGTGCCCCTCCACCTATTTAAAGTTGGCCAATGTGTTGGTGATAATGGGGCCATAGGTTAGCATACACTTTTTTGGACAAACACCTGCAAAGGCCAGGTCTTGCAGTCTTAGACTTCCAGTGAGGTTTTGCTCTATTTCTCTCCATGTAACTGTAGATGAGGAGTCTATCCACACTCTGAGGGCCCGTAGCTGAAAGGCTCTGTCTGTCTGTCTCTGTCTGTCTCTGTCTTTTAAGGTTGGGGAGGGCCAAGCCTCCCGTATTTGTGGTATGTTGCACGGCAGAGTATTTCAGCTTGTTTATCATTCCAAATATACTGCCGAATTAAGGTATCAAGTTTCTTCCAGAAATGTATTGGTGGGAGTAAGGGGATCATTGTACTTAAGAAGTTCACACGAGGAATTATGTTCATTTTAACAACAACAATACTACTTGTTGTCTGGAGTTTGAACCTTCAGGGTTGAAAGCACTTAATGTAAGTCGCTTTGGATAAAAGTGTCAGCTAAATGACATGTAATGGGAAAAAACTTTAATCATATGTAGACGGTGCATATACTGAAAAAAAAGATATTTTCCTACTCCTTATCGTGGTACATATATAAGATATCCTGCCTGATAGGTCTTTACTATTTTTGTCTACGGTGCGTGCGCATTTCCCGTCAGCAACACAATGGAGCCCTTGGTTTTGGTGTCGTCACTAGATGAGGCAGCAACCTTGAAGTATTTAGTTTGTAGACGATTTACATCTTTTTTACGTAAATGTGACTCTTGTATAAGCGCCACGTCTATGTTCTTCCTTCTTAAATAGTCCAGGAATTTAGCTCATTTGATCGGCCTGTTTAGCCCCCTGATGTTAACTGAAAGGATTGAAAGCTCAGCCATCTTTGAAATTTACACGCATACATGTCTCGAGTAACTTAGTTACTCCCCTATCTGCAAGATACGTGGCCACATCAAATGCAGCTCGCGCAAACTCCAGCCCACAATTACCCCTCCTGTCTGAAGTCACAGGTACGTTGAAACAACTTCTTATGCTAAACATGAACGGTGTTACAAAACCCCTAGAACTAGGTCAACCAGCTATCAAATTCTGAAATAAGCTATGCGAAAAACACACCAACCTGGTTGGAGTAATAAACAGATTATAAACTGGACAGTCAGCATTTATCATGTTTTTCCAGTCTGGTTAACTGTTAACAAACATAAGCTAAGTTTCCATCCACTTGTCAATCGAATTATCTGAAGTTCGGTAAAAAAACTCATGCGAATAAAGCTGGTGAAAGTGTGTTTCCATCCAACGGCTTTAAAGCGAATAAAAACATGTGCGTAATGACGTCACATGCTGTTTTGCGATCAAATTGGTATATCAAATTAATTTTAGACATTTTAAGGTGTTTCCATTCATTTTCGCACTGAATCGCACAACATTCAAGCTAACTTTTGCGAACAAAGTTTTGCTAGACAAAATGGATCATGCCATCTACCAACAAATGATAAATATTGCACAAGTTGTAATAGTGCTTATGTGCCAGCTGATAGCGACATATCAAGCTATAATAAGAAAACAACGCTATCAACACATTGCTATGATGATGCAGATGCACGTAAATGCCCGACGACAACGGAGGTGGTCTGTGGTGTGGGAACGACAGCGCTCCAAACAGTTCTGGGAGATCGTGGTTCAGAGACACTTCACGGAAACCCTTTGGTTGAAGCATTTTCTGATGACCAAGACAACATTTGACCTGTTGTGTAATTTTTTTGGCCCGTCCCTTTACCCAGATGTCGCAAGCTATCACCCTCCGGTTCCAACTGAGAAGTGTATCGCCATTGCGCTCTACAAACTGGCTACATGCGCAGAGTACAGAGTGGTAGGCGAAACGTTTGGAGTCAGCAAAATCACCGTGCACCGGTGTGTTTACGCCATGTGCAATGCGATACGAACGAGGATGATGCAAAGGTTTATATACCTACCTGGAGTGGATGAGGCGCATGATATCTCGCTGCGTAACTCCAGAGCGCACCTTGTGCCACAGGTGTATGGCACAAGGGATTTAGTCAATAGAAAGGGCTGGCCATCAATCGTACTACAGGCTGTGGTAGACGATCGTTGCATCATAAGGGACTTGTGATTTGTGTCGGCACTCCCGGTAGTGCGTCTCCTTGTTCGTCCACTTACATCTGTTTTTGTTGACACCCGCCATGTGTGCAAACAGAGCGGAAATACTGGGCGGAAATTAACTAAAACTTCTTCTTTGTTTTGTGGCGGGTTGCAACCTTAATCACAATTCATTATTTATTTGGCAAATAACGTTTCCATCAGCGTTTATCGCATAAGCCGTATATCGATCAAGATAAAATCCGATGAGACCGAACGTATTTCATTTGAGTCGATATTCATGAAATTCAATCGAATTTTACTGTTTCCATAAGGCATTTTTCATTCGATATCACTTAATTCGGATAAAAATGTGTGGATGGAAACATAGCTATAGATTATAAAATGGACGGTCAGCATCCATCATATTTTTTCAGTCTGGTTAAATGTTCCTTTAAAGCTTGGCTCCAAAGACGTACATACAGTGCCCTCGAGACGAATTCAACACGGTAGTCCGTTGTTGGCAACAGGTCGCATCGTTGATGTCGCATCGTCCTCCACATCCAGCTCCCGACAGAAAATGTCCACATCTGTGGTTGCAGTGAAGGCGAACTCTCTCCCTCCGTGGGTCACTCTCAGGGTGGCCGGGTGGATGAGCAGGTCTGGGGGGCCCTAGCATGTATCTCATGTTGTGCTCCTTCAAGCTCCGGATGCCGCTGGATCATGAATGCGCCGCAGTCAGGTTGCATCATATCACACACTGCAGTTCCCTTCGTCTCAAGTTTACCCTGATGTGCTGCAGCAAGGCATTCATTTCCGTCAGCGCTCCCTTTATTGTGTTGTAAACCACAGATTCAAGCACACTTTGTTGCTTTTCCAAGACCTGAGCGATCAGCCCTCCATGTTTGGGAATGCGCTAGCATTAGACACTATATTAGCCACCGCTCTGCTAGCCGCCGCCATGTTTGCAGATTTTGTGTCCGAGTATGTAGCTTAGACGATAACAGGACCTGTTTTCTTGCACTTACAGGCAATTCGCTGAGTCACTGTGATAGCAGATAAAACAAATTGGCGTAGAAGAAAAAGTAATAGACCTGGTTATTTAATGAAATGCGGAGGTGGGTATGATAGCCTTAGTCTTCTGCGACCTTTGCGGGTGCTGGTCACGTGATCTCCCCAGTACGGATATTTTTTTAACACAAACCGATACATAAACAGCATCACATTGCTTATGATAGTCTGGAGCTGCTAGTTTGTGTCAATATGCTTCAAATAGTGTGCTTGTTGGATCATCAAATAGTGTTTAATACTTATCCACAAAACATTCTGGTGGTATGATGTTGTGTCCTACAACCAACCAAAACCTACACACCAAACTTGCGCAGTGACTGGCCAGGTGTGTGAAGGTAACTTAGTTCTCAATCTTTTTTCATTCATCACGAAACTACTCTGCATGACAGTGTGAACCCTTATCCTTATTCTTAAGATTCATTGTATAACATTGACATATTATCACCTTTTAAAGTTATGGTTAAAGTCTTAGCAAGCAATTGATTATTTACACAACAAGCGGTCATGTAGCAACATTATTGTATCATTCAATTGGAATCATATTTCTCCAGTCCAATATTCAGTCTTGTTTTAGCTCCGCTTCAACCAGTTAGCTGCTAGCTTTGTCTGTCTGCCATTCAGTGCTGGTCAGGAAAGTGTACAGTGGGTTTATCAGAGGTTTGTTGCTGCAAACAAAGTTGATGAGAGCAGAGTGTTGGGCCAGATAAGCAATTAGCTAAAAGAAGCTAAAATGCTAAAACAATGGGAACTACAGAGTCAGGCAATAATTATCTGTGGGTTCGTCAGTACAAAGGACCCCTTTCACATTATACATAGTCATTTGAGCCATTGTTTATAATACATATTGATTAGTGCATCTTTAAGTTTCACATTTACTTATTAATAAACAATGAAATATAGACAAACATTTGTATTTTGTACATTTACAGCGGTATATTAACAGAATCCACGCATTCTTCAGAGCATATTAAAAGCAGGAAAGTAGACAGCGAGTTATAGACAAGATAGAAAAAAACGGAAAAAGTATGGAAGGCACACAGGTCAAACTCAGCACAGTGCACTTAACCTATGGCACACTCCTTCACCCGCTGAGCCTCGGGAGACCCCATCATTGTCAAGAGCTGCTTCAAAGAGAGCAGTCAGCCGGCAAGCCCTGGCATAAGAAATCAAACGCACCCCAGCAGTGTGAGTAATCTCACGGCTAATGTCTAATATCTAATGGCCTTAATCAAAAGCTCCCGCTATGATGCTCTCAGAACTGTTTTGATAAATCGCAGCGTTAATGAAAAATGGGCTGTATCACAGTACAGTGCTGGTAGGCTGCGGCACAGCCCCATTTGTTAAAGCAGCTTCCTGTGGTTTCTGTGTCAGTTCGGTTTCCCCTTCACCTCTCTCTTTGCTCTTTCCCTCTCCATCTCCCATTTTTTATAAGCGTCTCCATCTCATTTGATTTAACCTTTCAGGAAAATGGCTACAATCTGTGTTGCTTGGCTGTGTTTTGTTGCTTGCATGGTGCCATGTACTGAATGTGGATACTGTCGATGTGTTACGCCAGGAACACACTGCACGCTTGAAGGGCCACGAGTAGCTGTGAAGCGTAGATTTGTGCCGATCGCTGCAGCGCACGGGCCGGCGCTCCCGCTCCGCACCTGATCGCAGCCGGTGTTAGCCGGACAGACTGTATAACATGGGGCCCGAAATGAAAATTGCTCCGCTTCATGGCTATTCGCGGCGCTTCAGCGTGCGGTGTGTTTCTAGCCTTACTGTACTTATGTCTTGCTGCTTCCTGTCGCTCTGCATGGCTTCTTGAGAAAGCTTTTTTTGTTAATCTAGCTGTCTTTATGATGTCTTATTGACTTCTGTCTGTATGTTTTAATCTGTACTTATGTCTTGTTCCCGCAAATTTGTAACGGAAGCAGGATAGATAAACGTACAGGTTTCCAGCCTGAGCTGCAGGGCGAAATCAAATCGCCGGCAGATCAGGCTGGGTTTACCCAGTCTATAACATCGGCACATTTACAGAAATGCTGATCAATGTGCATTGATTGTCCTTTAAAAAAAATAAAATAAATGAAATGAACCCCCTCTTGTCGCCCGTTTTAACCTATCCTCATTTTGTTTTGGCCTCTCATTTATTCTCCAGCTTCCCGTGGTTGTCTTTCTTCTTCTTTTACATCGCTGATGTTTCCCCATTACTCTCCTCCTCCTTCTCTTCTTCTTTCTCTCCCCACCTTTCTCACCCCCCTTCCCTCGCTCTCATTTGCTAGCTTGCAGCATCCAGTTCTTTGATCTCATCTCTCCTTTTCCCCGTCTTTTCTTCCTCCCATTTGTTCCCCAACACTGTTTCGTTGTTTCAGCGTCTCTTTGCCTCTATGTGTAATTTGTTAACCAGAGGTGTCGTGTTGTGTTCTGTTCTGTGGTCTTGGTGGGTAGGCTGGATGGCGAACAGAGCTGCTGTAAAGAGGTAATTAACCGCTCCTCATTTAGACAACAGGCTCAATCAGCGAGACAGAATGACTACATGTGGGCTGGAATGCCAATTACAGAGGCTCCATGCACATACACACACAGACTCAAATGCCCTTCACCAAAAAAAGGAACAGATAATGTAGAGTCTACATTGATACTGATGATGCATAGGTTTTTCTGAATATGAGATGAGAAAATTTGCCAATGCTTTATTTTTTATTTTTTTAACAAATTCAGAAACTACACTTGGCAACTAAGCACATTAGCAGCTCCACATGGCAGCAGCTGGTAAATGTTTGAAATTGAATTACAATTCCCCAAAATCCATATCATGCATACATGTGCTAACAGAGCCCCATTATTATTGAAAATAATGCTGCCAACATCTGTCGGCACACACATTTTGATTAGGTTTTCGGGTTGTAATATTGTAGCAGTATTGCTTTAATTAATTGGAAGAAATCTTTGCCTCTGCCGTATACTGTAAAAGTGAGCATTTGTAGTTCATACTGTATGTATATTTTCATATGGACCACAGGTAGAGTAGTGGTCACTAATGGGAATCCAAATACACAAATAAGCAGGCACTTGACACACAATCTCTCTCAATTCCTCTCTTTCTTTTTTTGCACACATACCCAAAAAATTATAACATTCAGTTTGCTCTGGTGAGATAACGTAAGAGAAATAGAATAATGAGAAATAGGATCAAAGAGAATTAAATTTTTTGGCAATCACAAAATATAAATCCCAGTGAAATTCATCACTAACTGAAGTTCCCTTTTTTTGTTAATTCAACCTGGATAATAATTTACTGATTTATTGGACCTGATGGCCAGAACTCAAAATGGGAAAATACTGATAGTAATTTAGTTTGAGCGTTTGTGATGCTCTGAAAAATACATTTTTGACTTTAAATTCCAACTGTGACCACTACAAAAGAATTGTCCCACAGCCCAGGGTGCCATGTCATTTCTACGATGCTCCATTGTTCCGACCTCTCAATAACCCGAAAAATTCCATTTGGTCCTACAGCGATATTACGAATCCCACATGGCAACGCAATAGCATTTATTGGCCAGGCGTCCATGCTTACGCAAGGTAACGTAACCCCATTTGTACAGGTCCTATCCCCTGACCAATTGGCTATCCTAACCTTAACCACTCAAGGTCAAATGCCTAACCCCAACCAATCGAGCTGCTTCGTAGGGTGGGTCTTGGCGTGGCCATAGTGGGGGATGTCGGTCTAGTGGGCTGTAGGACCAAAGGGAATTTTTCGGGTTATTGAGAGGTCGGAACAATGGAGCGTCGGAGAAATGGGCAGTCCCCCAGCCCAGCACTGTTCCTAGGAGCTTGGGGGACGTAGGTAGCTTTGTCAACTGCAGGTTTTTTGTTTTGTTTTTACATTGTCTATACTATTATTACAGTTATATAGGATACTATTAAACATACATGGCCATCATTATATCTCATACCTCTATTACCATGACAGTGCAGTTCTGTCAATGGATGTATAATAGAAACTGGATACTGGACTCAAAGATGGCGGCAATTTATCTGAAAGGAAATTCCTCGCTCAGTGTACTGTATACTGCCCTACAAAGCCAAAATGAAGTAGCCTAACTACAAATTTGGTCAAAATGCAACTAAGACCAGAATCTTGAACTTTTTTACATCTGTTTTACCATATACAAATCATTATCTAATAAAAAATATGCAATTCAGGTGTGAATGCATTTGCAAGAACTAGAAAACAGAGGTAAAAACCAAAATGCTGTGACTGCTCTCTAGGTAGTCAAGGCTAGCTGGTAAGCTTAAGATAATTTACCCACTATTACTGTTTCCTGTGATTGAAAAATCATTGTCGATGGTCCGACATTGAGTTTGCTATGCCAAATAGATAAGGCAGTAGCTGATCTAATAATGAGAGATAAAAAAGATAAGCTAGTCCTACTAAAAAGTAGCTTAGCAGCTCACTTAGCTTAGCAGTGTAGCAGTAACTGCCTTATCTGTAGCATCTGTCTGCAGAGGAATTAACCTGATTTGATGTAGTTAAGCTACCTTTAAATCACATGTTGAAATGTATTTAAATGCTTGTTTGCTCTGGTAGGGTGCGGTCCAGACGCAGCTGCGTGTGGAGTGCTTTGCTCCATTGCCACACCTGCTAAGCTTAATTAACCCATAGAGTTTCCATGGTTGCTATTCTTGGCTCTCGAAAAGTTTTACAAATATAAAACATTTATGGTTAAAAAAATTATCGCACAAAGAGGAATAATTAACCCTTTTTTGCAGCTCGAGGTTTCCTGTCAAAAGTTATGTGGAGTCTATATTGGAAAATGTTTTTGTTTGTTTGCAGTAGGGCGCACAGAAGCTATCTGACTGTACAGCTTCTCCACTGACCTTTGACCTAGGCTTCGCTATCCAAGTTAACTAATTTCAAATCACTCAGCCAGTCACCTGGATGCATGAAAAATAAGGAGTTGTCAAATAGACAATATGAATTCGGTGTTATGCTGTGTTCACACCAAGCGCAAAGAATATTTTCGCCTCGCGTTACTCACACAAGTTTGACTGTGGGATCATTTGTGTTTGATTACGTGCAAAATAGTTATATAGTACATATGGACAATGGTTGTTGAATTTCCAGAAGAATATATAGTATAGTATTACTCTCCTCAAACATCACTACAATGTGATTCATAGGTCTAATGGGAAAACATCGAATGTGCCATCAAATTTATTCAGGTGGAGCACTGAAGTTGTGTTTGCATCAGTTGATCACTATTTTATTCTATTCATGCTTCAGCATCAATGGCTCATTGACAGATCATATGATTGGCTACCACCGGACTAGTACATATAATTACAGTATCCATCTCTATAGTGGATCTGCATCCAGAAGGCTGTGATAAAGACGTGATATTTCTGTTTAGACAGCAGTAGTACACACACGCACACACATTAATCCATTTACACACACACATGAACACGCTTGCATGCACAAACACACACTACAGGAATATTGCACATCCAATCACCATAAACAAATTATTTATAGTATTTCCACAAATTTAGCCATAGCTTTGTTTTCTAAATAATCCATACCACACACACACACACACACACACACACATTGTTCCACTAAGTAAATCACTTGAACACATACACCTTTGAACTTCAGATTGATTTTAAAGATATACAAGCACAACAAAAACAAATATAACATACAGATTGACGATATTATCGCTGTCAAGTCTTTGCAGAGCAGAAAATACAAGTATTTGCCAACAGCTAAGAGGGAGATTATTTTTGAGACTTTAATGCCTTTAATTGCCAGGACAGCTTGTAGATAGGAAAGTGGGGAGAGAGAGAGGGGACAACATGCAGCAAAATGGCCGCAGGTTGGAATCAAAACCCAGGCCGCTGTGGTAAGGACTGAGCATTGGTAGAAGAAATAATACATTGAGACTCCCAACAGAATGTCTGCACTGAAAAACATGCAATATAATGTTTGTGTCACCTCGTAGACACTAAAATCATCAGCATACGACTTAGCACTGCACAATATGAGGAAAATATCTAACTGCGATTATTTTAACTGATATTGCGATTGCGATGATTTACAATATTGGAGGATATGATCATTTTTGTATAATTATTCTCATTTTCATTGAAAGATATTAAAACTATTTTTTTGATTGATTATAGTGTGACTTTTGAGAGGATCTGTACCAAACAACGTTTTTTTCTGTCTGTTGGATTTGTAGGCTGGGACATCTCTGCAGCCCTACAATACTTAATTTAGAATGGTATTGCACTAGTCCATATTGCGAATTTTGATAAAATTGCGAGTCATTTTGCAGCCCTAATATGACTATTACCCTCCAATTCCAGAGCAATCTTTGGATCAGACCTTTTTTGTTGGCTTCCCTTAAACTGATCGGCCACAGGGCCAAGTGCTGTTTCTCCAGTCTGACCCCTTTAAATGAAATTCCCTGATGTACTGATTAGAGATACACAGCACAATAGAGGGTCACAGGTGTTATAAACCAGCTGATCTGAACTCATTCTGCCCTCCCATAACACCAAGACCTCCAGAGACTGTGGTATATTTCATACCTGATGCCCTGGAAGGATCAATTCAACAGAAAATAGAAATGTAAGTTTCATCTGTTTACATCCATGTGAGTTGAAACTCTGAATTTGTGGTTGCTTATAGTAACAGACAAAAAGAGTATTGCATACATTAATCAGCTTCTCCGGCATAATCTTATTTATAAATGTATTTTTTATATATATATTTGTGTCAATTACAATTCTCAAAGGGTATTTTCGTTTTTTTTCAACCTGGACCATATTTTCCTGTTTTTGTGTCTAACTGACTAATGGGAACAAGCTTTGAAATTGGCCCAGTATTGAGCAAGACCGCTGCAGTTTAAATGGAGTCTGGTGAGTTTGGCGACAGCGATTTCGGAGATGTTTCTGGTTAAACAAAAAGGACTTTTACTCTTTAACAAAAAGGTCTATCTATGTAGGGATCCTTTCCAAAATGCTGTCAGACACTTAGAATAATAATCTGAGCATGTCCATGGCAAAAAAAACAGCAGTTTTAGAACATTACATTGCAGCCCGGATTGCAGCTGTTGGTTACAGCGTTCTCACTCATGATACCAATTTCAAAGATTTTTGTTTACATTAGTCACTTAGACACCAATGCATGGGAAAATAGGGTCCAGGTAAAAAAACAAAATACCCTTTAAAATGACATATTAATGCAGCATTACTTGGAAATGATGACATGTGCACAACGACAGCAAAAATAAACAGCTTTGATTGGCAGCTTACGTATGGCAACAACAGGTTCACATGAGCAGTCACTAACATCTAACCCCTGTTTTCCACCAGGCGCGTCTGCGCTGCATTTCCGGGTGCGTCGCATGCCCCGCGAGCAGTCACGGCCATTCAAGTCAATGTTTGATCAGTGGTGGAGGAAGTACTGAATCTCAGTACTTAAGTAAAAGTACAAATAACCAGAGATATATTTACTTAAGTAAAAATAAAAAGTACATGATTTTAAATGTACTTTAAGTATTAAAAGTAAAAGTACTTGCATAACGATTTATTCTCTTAATGTCTATATTCTAATAATAAAAAAAAAAACAGTATGGGCTGTGGCATTTTAATTAAGTTAGTTTTAGGTTCATTTAATTGTGCTTATCATCTGTGGCCCAGTTTACATTCTGACTTACAATTCTGGGCCCAGTTTTTCAAAAGGTTTAATCCGGATAAAATTGATCCGGATTTAGTAATCCTTTTTTTTGCGATCCGTGATCACGTAATCCAGCTTACTTTTGAGGCAGTTTTTCAAAGCAACATCGGATTGGATCAATCTGATCCGGATAGGAACTTTTCAGGATCACCAAATCTGGATAACCAGTGCTCAAACAGGATAGGAAATCACAATGTAGAACTATAGATATGTAAAGAGCAACAAGTAGAATAGCCATTGTGGGGTAAATATAAGTTCATTTATATTTGAAATGAAAACACACACATTTAAAAAAAACTAAAAACAAGAAAAACCCCACCCCATCCTCTTCCAGCAGTCCGCTCATCTGAGACCTACAACACAAATACAAATACTCCACAATAATTTCAGACTTCCTCATCTGATGTGGCGAGACCAGCTTGCCTGAGCGTAGCCTTTAGGAGGCGGATCTCAAGTCTGGCCTTGGTTTGCTGCAGTTTGGTCAGAGTCAGTTGTTCCTCTGCCAGACGAAGCTGTGCTTCTGCCCTTTCAGTCTCTTTTTGCAGAAGTGCCTTGTAATCATCATCTTTGTTTGATGAAGGGCGCTTCAAGCCTTTCCTCTGAGATCCTGTGGCAACTACCACTGGCTCAACCAATGAGGATCCAGCTTCTTCCTCAGGAACAGAGCTGAGATCCAATATAAATACGCCCTCTGGATCAGCCTCAGGAGGAACTGGCAGATTCTCCTCCTCCTCAATCCAAGGCTCGCCATCCCCTACAGCACCTTGAATACCATGGAGAGCTTGCGACTTCTCACCTCCAATGATGTCAAGGACCACATCTGTGTAATCTCCCCTCTTAAATGGCTTGTTGCCTGTTTGTGGGTTTTTGGCTTCAGCATGGTCCTTTGTTGCCCTGGCCTTAAGATTCTTCCACCGCAATTTGATTTGGTCTGTGGTCCTCCTCTGGCCAGACCCTATGGCATTCACATTTTCTGTGATTAAAGTCCAAACATCATTTTTCTTTTTGTTGGTATCCTTAGCAGAATTAAAACTTCCCACTATTGTTCCATAATGGCACCGAACACCCTCTAGTAGTGCATTGGTTTCAGCAGCAGTGAAGTTACAGCTTCTTGAGTCCATGGTTCCGTTGCTTTACTATAGTGAACATTGTTCATCAATTATAGGCCTTGGGTCCAATTGCCTCAATTGAACACAAGCCAAAACCAATCAGTTGTAATGGACCTTTTTCACAGCAGACATGTTGACTTGTCATAGTAGGAAAAGCACAGCTGAAATTGATAACCTTAACGATGGCTCCATTCCATCAAGTGTCCCAGTAAACTATTTCAGTGAGTCAGCATGCACAATACCAGGGCCTCTCCTAAGTGGAATGTAGCCATCATTAATGGTTTTGAATACACCTGTGCTTTTCCTACTATGACATGTCAACATGTCTGCCGTGAAAAAGGTCTATAGGTGTGTTTGAAACGACCAACTACACAGCCATATAAATCAGCCTTCCTCAGAGGATTCACAGAGAGACAGTGACATGGCAGGTGTTGTCCACCGCCACCACCACTTTGCCAGGAGAGGATACCGTCAAAGGGTGTATGTTGAACGTACCAAGCCACTGGAGCAATACACCACTGAGGAGCTGTATGTCCGGTTTTGCTTTGGGAAGGCTGATATAGAGTACCTTGTGAACCTTCTCAGGCCAAAACTTCAACACAGAACCCAAAGGAGTCACGGTCTGTCTGTGGAAGACCAGATCCTCATTGCTCTCCGATTTTATGCATGTGGGACTTTCTATCAAGTTGTTGGTGACTATATGGGAGTGGTGAAATCAGCTGTGTGTGATGTGGTGAGAGATGTGTCAATCGCACTGGCCAGCCTGGTCAATGAATTTGTTTCTTTTCCGAAGGACAACCAGATTGCCCAGGCCAAGCGCAGCTTTTTTCTTTTGGGGAATATGCCCAATACTATTGGAGCAATCGACTGCACACGTGCATATACAAGCACCTCGTGAGAATGAATGGGAGTTTATGAACAGAAAGGGGAGGCACAGCATCAATGTCCAACTTGTGTGTGATGCTGACCTCATCATCACCAACTGCGTTGTCAAGTGGCCTGGGTCTGTCCATGATACACGCATCCTGAGGGAGAGCGCTCTATATAGAGACCTCCAAACCAACCGACCGGATGGCATAATATTAGGAGACAGTGCCTACCCACTCCTACCATGGCTGATGACTCCTTTTCTAACAGCAAATACACCGGCGCAGGCACGCTTCAACACTGCTCATTGCAGAGCAAGATGTGCAATTGAGCATTTAAATGCGAACGTCATCCACAAGCGACAGCAGTCGGCGGGGACGAGGCAGCCGGCAGCTGCCTTCAACCTCCTACCTAACAGTCGGCTCTATCGCCTAGTTTTTATTATACTAATAAAGTGTTTTTAAAACCAAAGACACATTTTTACGTGTAAGTAAGTATTAGCCTCACGCTAATTTATCAAGACTAGGCCTACCGGCTAAACTAACGCTAGCTTCATGGCTACCTCTACACCTGGCGAGTCCCCACTCCCCCTCAGGATTTCCTCGTTGTTCAATAATACAAACAAAGAAATTGCTGACCTCAGGGAAGATGTTCGTCGGCTTTCCGAGGACTTAAAAACCAAAGATGCTTTGTTAACCGCCTGCTTGGACGTGGCTCATAATCAGTCGCTCCGGATCTCATCTCTCTCGGCGGCCTTCCAGGATACCGCGCCATGGGACCCAGCTGCCTGCCCACGCCCATCGTCCTGCTCGACACCGGTTATCAAGCCACCCTGGACTGAGGTGGTTTGCGGCCGAAAGAGAGCCTCGGGTAGGGCTCCATCGCCTCCTGCCCTCAGCCTCTCCAACCGCTTCAATGCTTTGTCGGAGTCGGAGCCGGTGGTGGCCAGTGCGGCTCACCGGGCTCGCCCCGCTTCAAAGCAGACTGACCAGCCGTCGTCACGGAAGACGATTGCTACCGCGCGGCGAAAGCTTCTGAGGGATGCGGTAGTCAGACGGTCCGGTGGCCTACACTGCCTGGATCAGCCAAATGACAACGTTCCTCAAAAACAATCTCCACAACCGAACGGTAAGCATTCTTCCTCTTCTTTTCCCTGCCCATCTGAAACCGACACTGACTGTTTTGCTCCCGTCACCGGCTACCCACACCCCCCCACTCCTCGTCCGCTCTTCCCCCTAACCACAGTAATTATTGGGGACTCCATCACTAGAGACCTACGGTTTCATAATGCTGTCACACACTGTTTTCCCGGAGCCAAAGTTGCAGACATCCTGGCTAAAGTTATGGACCTGATACCCTCATTTCCGACCTCTATCAAATGCATCGTGGTCCATTGTGGACATAACGACATGTCCACTCGGATTCAGGAGTGTGAGCGCACAAGGCGAGACTTTACCACTCTCATTGAGGCTTTAAAAAGCACTGGGAAGTCGGTTTTTATTTCGGGCCCACTTCCATCTCTAGGTCGCGGATCAGGCCTCTTTAGCAGACTACTCTCCCTTAACACCTGGCTCCAGCTCACATGCAGTATTCACAGGATAGGTTTTATTGACAACTTCAATCTGTTTTGGGAACGTGGCTCCCTGTTCAGCAGGGATGGGATTCATCCCAATACACGCGGAAGCCAGATGCTACGTGGAAATTTGCACCACGCCCTGCATACCCAGACCTCTGATTGACTGTTTACATCCCGTAAACACTCCCACAAGCACACTGACCAGACACACTCTCCCAAAGTCAATAATCAGAGATACAGCGCTATACGCCCCTCTGTGCTCCCTTCAGAGCAATCACCCATTCATAATCCCATAACCACCGTGTCTGTCCCCCGACTGAGACCGTTTAAACCAAACACTAATAAAAGAGGTGCTATACTAAACAACCTAATTGGAATTAAAACAACCACTGCAACGACAGAACAGAATAGGAAAATCAAATGTGGGCTATTAAATATTAGATCTCTGTCATCGAAAGCATTATTGGTAAACGAATTGATATCAGATAACCACATTGATTTATTCTGCCTCACCGAAACCTGGCTGGGCCATGACGAATATGTTAGTTTAAACGAAGCCACTCCTCCCAGTCATAATAATACCCAAATTCCACGAGGCTCAGGCCGAGGAGGGGGAGTTGCAGCCATATTTGACTCGAGCCTGTTAATTAATCCTAAACCTAAACTAAATTATAACTCGTTTGAAAGCCTTGTTCTTAATCTTCAACACCCAACATGGAAAACAGTACAGCCAATTATATTCGTTGTTGTTTACCGAGCACCAGGTCCATATTCTGAGTTTTTATCTGAATTCTCAGAGTTTTTATCATGCGTAGTCCTTCAATCAGACAAAGTACTTATTGTAGGTGATTTTAATATCCATGTGGACATTGAGAGCAATAGCCTTAGTACTGCTTTCAATTCACTGCTAGATTCTATTGGTTTCAGTCAGAGGGTGCATAAGGCCACGCACTGTTTTAACCACACCCTCGACCTTGTGCTAGAATATGGCATCAAAATTGACGATTTAATAGTATTTCCGCAGAATCCTTTATTATCAGACCATTTTTTAATAACTTTCGAATTCCTACTACCAGACTATACGAAATTAAATAAAAGTTTCTACACTAGATGCTTATCTGACAGTGCTATAGCTAAATTTAAGGAAGCTATTCCAACAGCACTTAACTCAATGTCATGCCTTAATATAACAGAGGACTGTTACGTTAACTCTAGTCCCTCCCAACTTGATAACTTTGTAGACGCTGCTACGGCCTGCCTACGGACTACTTTAGACTCGGTTGCTCCTCTCAAAAAGAAGATGATGAAGGAAAGGAAACTAGCACCTTGGTATAACTCCCAAACTCGCAAATTAAAACAAATCTCACGAAAACTTGAAAGTAAATGGCGTTCCACCAAACTGGAAGAATCTCGTGTGGATTGGCAAGATAGTCTAAAAAATTATAGGAGGGCCCTCAGAAATGCCAGATCAGACTATTACTCAACACTAATAGAAGAAAATAAGAACAACCCAAGGTTTCTTTTCAGCACTGTAGCCAGGCTGACAGATAGTCACAGCTCTATTGAGCCATCTATTCCTATAGCTCTGAGCAGTGATGACTTCATGACCTTTTTTAATGATAAAATTATAACAATTAGAGAAAAAATTCATCACCTTCTGCCCACAGCTTCCAACGACTCACCATTGGGCGCAGGAGGGCTAGAGAGAACGATAAGACCTGATACTTATTTAGACGGCTTTTATCCTTTAGACCTCCAACAATTAATGTTAAGGGTCTCTTCAGCTAAGCCAACTACCTGTCTCTTAGACCCCATTCCAACGAAGCTACTTAAAGAAGCACTACCTGTGGTCAACACCACATTACTAGATACGATCAATATGTCCTTATTAACGGGTCACGTACCGCAGTCTTTTAAAGTAGCTGTGATAAAACCTATTCTGAAAAAACCCACCCTCGACCCTGAGGTCTTAGCCAACTATAGACCTATATCTAACCTCCCGTTTCTCTCCAAAATCCTTGAGAAGGTAGTCGCTAATCAATTGTGTGACTTTCTGCATAGAAATAGTCTATTTGAAGACTTTCAGTCAGGATTTAGAATGCATCATAGCACAGAGACGGCACTGGTGAAAATCACTAACGACCTTCTAACTGCTGCTGACAAAGGACTTGTCTCCGTACTTGTCTTATTAGATCTTAGTGCTGCATTCGACACTATTGACCATACCATCCTCTTACAGAGACTGGAACATTTAGTTGGCATTAAAGGAATCGCACTAAGCTGGTTTAAGTCCTATTTTTCTGAGCGATCCCAATTTGTTAATATTAACGATAAACCATCCAAATACGCTAAAGTTAGCCATGGCGTTCCTCAAGGCTCAGTGCTTGGACCAATTCTATTCTCTTTATATATGCTTCCTCTAGGCAATATTATTAGGAAACACTCAATTAACTTTCACTGTTACGCAGACGACACCCAATTATATCTGTCAATCAAGCCAGACGAAAGCGGTCAGTTAGCTAAACTTCAAGCGTGCATTAAAGATATAAAATCCTGGATGACCCACAATTTTCTGATGTTGAACTCAAACAAAACGGAAGTTATTGTGCTGGGACCCAAGCACCACCGAACTTCATTATCTAAATATATAGCTACCCTAGATGGTATTGCCCTGGCCTCCAGCACTACTGTCAGAAATCTAGGAGTCATTTTTGACCAGGATCTATCCTTTAACGCCCACTTAAAACAAACCTCAAGAACAGCCTTTTTCCATCTTCGTAACATTGCCAAAATCAGGAACATCCTGTCTCAAAACGATGCTGAAAAACTAGTCCATGCATTCGTAACTTCCCGGCTGGACTACTGTAATTCTTTACTATCAGGCTGCTCAAATAAGTCCCTCAAGACCCTCCAGCTGATCCAGAATGCTGCAGCACGTGTTCTGACAAGAACTAACAAAAGAGATCACATTTCTCCTGTATTAGCTTCTCTGCATTGGCTTCCTGTAAAATCCAGGATTGAATTTAAAATCCTTCTCCTGACCTACAAAGCACTAAATGGTCAAGCACCATCATACATAGAAGAGCTTTTAGTACCTTATTGTCCCACTAGAGCACTACGCTCCCAGAACTCAGAGCTACTTGTGGTTCCTAGAGTCTCTAAAAGTAGAATGGGAGCCAGAGCCTTCAGCTACCAGGCTCCTCTCCTGTGGAACCAGCTCCCAACTTGGGTTCGGGGGGCTGACACCGTCGCCACATTTAAGAATAAACTGAAAACCATCATCTTTGATAAAGCTTATAGTTAGGGAGTGAGGAGTTGCAGCATAGTAGAGTAGAGTAGAGGGAGGCAGGAAGTACAAGCCCGTTCCGGCAGGGGAGAGTACGAGCCCGGTCCAGGGCCCCTCTCTTTAGCCTGCCTCTCTTAGTTATACTATTATAACTCTAGACTGCTGTGGGAAGCTCCTTCCAAGGACACAATGAGCCGCTCCCTCTTCTCTCTTTTCACTTGTCTCCTTTTGTGTGCATCTTAGTCCCAGAAATGCCTGTTACTAACCTATCTCTGGGGAGTTTTCTCCCCGGAGTCCCTTTGCTTCTTCTTCACCCAGAACATCGCCTTGGAATTGGGTGGCACCTACACCGGGGTCCTGGGTGCAGCTGACGCTATGGACTTACTACACCCTGCTACGCTCTGCGTTTCCCCGCAGTGTCCGACTGCGTCCTGCCGCGTCCAACCGCGTCCACCCAGGCTGCTGTGCCACACTACACCCCGTAACGCCCTGCTGTGCCCTACTATGACATGAACTACTATGACTACCATTGTGATCACTGCTTCACTATCTTTATTATGACTATTATTGCCACCATTCACCACTCCCCCAACTGGTGCCGTCAGACACCGCCTACCAAGAGTCTGGGTCTGTCCGAGGTTTCTTCCTAACAAAAAAAAAGGGAGTTTTTCCTTGCCACTGTCGCAATAGCTACTGCTAATGCTTGCTCTTGAGGCAACCACTGTAATAGTTGGGGCTTCGTAAAGTACAGAGTTTGGTCTAGACCTACTCTATCTGTAAAGTGTCTCGAGATAACTCTTGTTATGATTTGATACTATAAATAAAATTGAATTGAATTGAATTGAATTGAAATGGAGTTCTTAAGAGGCGCTTTGCATGCCTTAACTACCTGAGAGCGGAACCACAGAAAGCATGCAACATAACCCTTGCCTGTATTGTCCTGCACAACATCGCTACTAAGCGCAATGTCCCTCTCTGTGCTGACAATGATGCACCTGAGCCCCTTGGAGACCCTAACCAACCTCCTGCATTCTGCCAGAACGAGCAAACAGGACGTGCAACAAGGGATGCAATAGTTAGACACTATTTCTGATTTGGATTTGTTTTGGATTTCAAAAATCGGTGATTGCCATTCTTTGCATTTTTTTGGTTATTCTGTAATCATTGCATGCATCACTAATAAATATTCTAAAAACGAAAATATTTTCGATTGTGATGAATATATATATCAATTAGTGACAGAATAAAATGTATTGTTTTTGGTCAATTTTGACAGCTGTTTGGGGGATTATTTTATGAGGCCAAACTCTTTCTACTTTGCTGTAGGCCTATACTGAAAGGCTGAATACGTTAAAGTCACTGTAGCCTGACGGATGAACAAATAAAATTAAAACCTTATGAATAAATAGGATATCTTGTAAGATACTGCATGATCCAAATATAGTATTATTTGATACATTTTTAATGTTTTCATTACATTTTGGGCATGAAATCCATGCTGAATCCACCCTTCTGATGGGATCAGTTTAATCCAGATTTTTTGGATCAAAGTGATCCAAATCCTACAAAAAAGTTCTGAAAAACCCAAACTAAAGGTTTGATCCGGATCAAAACCAAGATTGGATTACGTGATCTAATCCGATTATGTAATCCGTTTTTTCTTTTGAAAAACCCATTTTCAAGATTTGAGCCAATCCGTTATCCAAAATCCTAGTGTATTACTTTTAAAAAACCGGGCCCAGGTTATCTATCAGGGTGATCTGCATGAAGCTCAACTTTGCATTATTTATTTCCCACAGGACAGTGAATATTGCACACATTTATTTAGCGAGATCACACGGGCTTGGACAACAAGTACGTGGCTTCACAGCTGTGGAGGACCGGGAGTGTTTTTAAGATAGATATACGGGTTGTATATTAACCTTATGTGAACGGATGCTTCACATACAGCAGTAACAGGAGCAGAGGTAGTACATGGAGCGGTACACGTCTGGCCAATAAATGCTATCTTGGCGTGTCCATAGTGGGATTCGTAATATCGCGAGCGGCACCAGGAGCTGGACGGCCGCTGCTGAAGGCTTCCCTGCGGACTGCAAACGTGTGACGGTCAGGAAGATGTTTTGGCAGGGGGAAAAACTGATCAGAAAATGTAACGAAAATGTAACGGAACATTGTAGAAATGTAGTGGAGTAGAAAGTATAGATAATTGCTGCAAAATGTAACAAAGTAAAAGTCAAAAGTATGCACTATTGATTGTACTTAAATAAAGAACAGATACGTGAAAAACGTACTTAAGTACAGAAACGAAGTATTTGTACTTCGTTACATTCCACCACTGTGTTTGATGATCCACCAGCTGTGTGAAGCGGCTCTCCCCTCCGCTCCGCTAAAGATACGCGTCAGGTCAATTTTCATGCGTGCCGTGGGCCGTTCTGACAGCCGGGCAGGAAGTGGAACACTGAGAGTATCCATTCAATTTACCAAAACACACCCCTCAATATCGTTTATGTCTCCTTTACAGCACCACGGACAATGAGAGATTCCTCTTGGAGGTTGAAAAACATAATATGACAACACAACACAGAAAAGAGAAGGCATGGAGTTAAACTGCAGGAGTGCTTGGAGTGGAAAGTAGATACTACGTAGCTTAATAAACACGCGATTGTTCTGTAAAGTACTTACAGTAGAGACAATAAAATCTGTGAGTTGGGCAGCAAGACACTGGATGGAGGATGGAACGCAGCACAGACGTGCCCAGTGGAGAATCAGAGTAAATGGCAGCAATGGGGATTTGAATCCCCACCTTCTGAGAGACTGAAGCCTTAATGAAGCACCTTAGACCACTCAGCCACACTACCAGATAGAAGGTGGACCTGTAACAGCTGTGGTCACGGTTCTGTCAAATCTTTACCAATAAAAAAACACTGCAGCCATAATAAAGACAAGTCTATAAACAAAGTGCATGTAAGGAAGGAGAATAGACAGAATAGCTTTTATCCTGAAAATGCTAATGGATTAGTGAAAGTCAGGAATTCATTGCCTTCCAGATCACAGAATATACAGTTAAGCCATTATGTGAGGTCTTATTTCTTTTTGGAACGTTTAATGAGTTGTTCAGATGAGTTAGCCCAGATTTCTGCCGTAATCCCGAGCTTGTGGCCAGACATTTCAAGTATCAGGTTAACAGGAGTTAAGTCAGTCATGACAAGGCTGCAGTGCTTAAGGAATTATGTACTCCAAATTTGGAGAAAACTGGTACAAAATATTGAAAAAGTCGAGCCAAGTTTTAAAATGTTCCTCCTAAATGGGTGGGGGCTGAAGTGCACTAACTGCTATGGAGTCTGGCAAACGTCTAAGGGGAGCTGGATGGTTTTCAGCCTGGGCTCAGACCAAAGACACTGATTTCCATCTGTAGCTGCTGGCACATTAATCCTATCTTTTTGTCTTAATTTAAACCTAACAGTGTCATCCTTGTGGCTTTTTTGTGCGTCAGTTCCAGATTCTTTTCTGCCTAAACAATGGCTTTATTGTAGTCTTGTGTAGCTGCAAGTGTAGAACATGGGTCTTTTACAGTCTGGTTTTGGAGTGCCATTCCCACTCATAAACCCCTTTAAAATAATAAATTAATATAATGTATGTTACAATAGTTTGTAAACATGCTGTATGTATAACTTTATCATCAATAAATCATTTTACATTAGGTCTGGCTGTCTCTGTAGAGCTTTTTACATTGTGTGCTATCAGATCAGATTTTACAGGAAATCTGTTGGATTGCTTATGGCATTCAAATGTTTTTACTTTAGCAATACCATGCGAATAAAAACATCCTCTGACAGAAAGCAGCAGTGTTTGAGCAAAATGCCACTACACCTTAAGAGGTGTATATCAAACAACTTAAATCTCAAATCCTTCTCCTAACCTACAAAGCTATTAACGGTCAGCTACCATCATATCTTAAAGAGCTCATAGTTCCCTATAGGCCTGTCGCGATAGTCAATAAATCAATTAATCGCACGATAAAAAAAATTAGCTCGATAATTTTTCCGGCCGCGATAATTTCCATTTGCATGCTTGTTTGTTTTTTCTCTCTCTCTCTCTCTCTCTCTCTCTCTCTCTCTCTCTCTCTCTCTCTTCTCTCTCTCTACCAAAAAGACTGGAGGACCACTCTCGGTTCCTTAGCGTAACGAGGAGTGAACCCTCTTGTGAGTCGCATGGTCTTTGTGTGGAGGCGGGAGAGAGAGAGAGACAGAAAATGCGAGTAGTTGGAGCGGGGTTTTCCGCAGCACTTTGCCGTTAAGGCGCCGTCCGGTTTTCTGGGTTTTCAGGTGGAGGCGGTGGAGACAGGCACGGACATAAACGCCGCTGTGGACTTGCAAGCGGTTTCAGGAAAGTTGCTGTATGTGTCCGACAATGCACAGAACATTAACTGGTACAAGCCTACAGCTGTCAGTGTGTCAGAGGCTCCCGGACGGTGAACTGAGATTCCGTTACCTGCTTGTCAAAAATCGCCACTTTCTAGCTAATAAATTAGCCTAAGGTAAACGCTAGCTATCAGTAAACAGAAGTGACGTGGTGGCTGGCGTCTGTTTGTGTGTGTGTGTGTGTGTGTGTGTGTGTGCGTGTGTGTGCGTGTGTCGGCCCCCCCCCCGCGAAGCTCCGACCTGCAGAGGAGCAGAAGAAAGTATAGCTGCACCTTCGCCAAAATGAAGACTGAAAAACAGAACTATTTTGGTACAAACATTTACTCGTCATGTGGCAGATAGTCACATAGAAATAGATAGATATAATGTATTATTTAAATTTAATATTTAGTGTTTAATAAATAATTGTTAAATGCAGTACAGAGTCTGCAGTCTATCACAAACACTCGACTAATGCTGCAAACATTTGACAGCCAGTATGAATTACCTGGGAGAACATACGGGTCACAAACGGCAATTCCACAACTGTACAACAGCGTGAAAGACGACATACTAAAGGAGATCAAAGACATATGTGGATATTTAAAATGTCTTCCAGTTCCAGTGTTAAATATTCTTTAGAAATAAAAGTTGATTGATCTTTGAAAAGGTGTACCTGCATTATTATGTCATTATCATTATATTAGATGAAAATGGTCTCAGAACGACAATATTATCGTTTATCGCAATAATTTCTGGGACAATTTATCGTCCAGCAAAATTTATCGTGACAGGCCTAGTTCCCCCGAATGGTCATGTCAGATGGCTGCCCACCAAGAGCCAGGTTCTGTCTGAGGTTTCTGACTGTTAAAAGGAAGTTTTCCTCGGCGATGTTGCACTAAATGCATGCTTTTGTGGGAATGTTTGGATCTCTGTAAATTATAGAGTGTGGTCTCGACCTACTCTATCTGTAAAGTGTCCTGAGATAACTTCTATTATGATTTGACACTATGAATAACATGACATATACACATAACAAATCAGTTTTGGCCTTAGCACAGAACTATCTGATATGCTATGTGAAAGCAATGACATCTTTACCATTATACTGTGTCGTTCTCAGCCCTGTGATAGACTGGCACACTGTCTATGCTCTACCCTGGCTGCCGCCTGATGCTGTGATCTATCTGCCTGCACCCTTGAAAAGGATCATTGGTTTCAAAAATGGATGGATGGAAGCAGGCACGTGCACACATAGACATCAAAAGGGGCTTGAGCACCTGCCCCTTTTCTTCTTAGAGAGAAAGTGCCCTTTTTTCTGGATGCATGTTTATTTTTTATTTTTTTTTATAATAAATATAGCCTATATATTCCTGTTTGCACACAGCTTCCCTGTTAAACAAATGTATTACTTGAATTTAAAAAATCTAAATATCAGTGTCTAATAACGTCATTACAATCGCTACATTGATATGCAAATGAGGCGTTAACTAATTAAAATGCGCTAATATGCATTCATTTGACAAGGCACTGCAGGTGAACAAGATTAACAAAATAACTAAACATATCAGCACAGAACTTCACCATTTAATGAGTTAAGAGTCTTTCCCCTTAAATGTTGTATATTAATTGTATAAATATGTAGATTAATTTAGAAGATGTCTACAGATGCAGCCTAAAACAAATGTGTATTTTGGAAGTTTTATTTCCATTAGAGTAAAAAAAAGACATGGAAGCAAAATAAACCAAAATCTGTAAATTGACCACAACATGAAAAAACTGTCCTGCATTAAATAGTAACTTCATTATTATTTCAATAATAACCATGTTTTTTTCCTGTAAATTAACAAAATTGCAGCAACATCCTTTTTCAGTGTAGTGTGAAGATTTTTGTTGAGATTTTTCAAAAGATTTTTTTGAAGTTTTATTTATTCCAATGACCCCAAAATAATAAAAATGTTTTATTGCCATTTGCAAAATAAACAAAACTATTTCCCTCTCCTTGGTGCATTTAAAGCCATGGTATACTTACACTGCAGAGAGATGGACATAAGATAAAGTAGGAGTCTTGTGGAATCTCAGTGGAGACAGATTTTCATTTACAATTTTGGAAAGAGAAATCCACTTCTTCTAAAGCTCAGCTCACATTGCTCTGCTAAACTCCACATAGGCTATGGAAGCTGCAAAGGGCACTCCAGGGAGGAGATTAGTCATTGTTAAAGATATGTGATTCAAAATCCTGAAGTGAAATATTTTCCTGAATATAAAGCAGTGGCCATCCTACACAAAACAATACTATTACTATTGGTTCCAAAGGTGAGTGGTCTTTATATACTTTCATAGGCTTTTCCACCACAACGTGAGCAGTACAGTATATGGGAAAAACACTGTAGGCATTTTATTTGTTTTAAAGCTGCTGCCTGAAAAGGTTGTCCATGTTAAACTGATAATGCAGATTCATAGAAAAGAGGTGTGAGTATCATTGCTGAATGAATGCCCATACCCACATCTACTGTAGTGCCAGTAAAGCCCTTTTTCTCATTTCCATTTGGCATATATGTCCATTAGGAGTGGAACGGTACACAGAACCATACCTTGGACATCACGGTTCGGTTTAGACATCACGGTTCGGTTCGATACAATGGAGGGAAAAGCATAACAAAAATGCAGAAGGCAAATTTTTTTTTATTGTGCATGTCTCAGGCTGTACCACCTAGTGTCATACAGTTTATCCCCTGAGCTAGCTGCAACAGCCTTTAGTGTGTAAAGTAAGATGTAAACAGTAAACAAAGAGTACCCCACATCATCTCCAGACTCCATCTGGAACTTGTAAACAAAATAAGACAATCAGCTATAAAACTGGAAATACAGCATCTCTTATT
The DNA here is from genome assembly GCF_008315115.2 of Sander lucioperca. Classification (NCBI taxonomy): domain Eukaryota; kingdom Metazoa; phylum Chordata; class Actinopteri; order Perciformes; family Percidae; genus Sander; species Sander lucioperca. The sequence continues at coordinate 4,399,615 of NC_050173.1, forward strand.
TATGAAAGTGCAAATTACATATATAAACAATAATAACAACAACAACAAATATGTGGACGGGATGGCATGTTGTAACGAGGTTTGAGTACATGCAGCAAATACTTGAAGCCCTATTTGTATTTAAAGGCTGGTTAAGCACTGTAGGGAGGGTTATGCGTTAGCATGTTAGATGTATTTCCACCACTCTCTCACCTGTACTACTGTAACTGACCTGAAGACCGAACAGCATGAGACGAGAAGGCATGACACGGGAGGCTCCAGGCTTCATCCATACAGTCTTGAAGTTTTCCCAAACTTGCGATCTTAAAGAGGCCGGCGGGTCCTCTAACTCTTGTGGGTCGCCACCACTCGCCATACTCGTCCTTTAGTGCCGCTATCTCTGACTCACTCTCTCACTGGACCGTCAAACTGACAAAAAACTACATGTAGGCGGAGCTCGGCTAGCTTCAGAGCTAAGGTGGGGCTACAGATTAGGTGTCCCTAGAACCCGCATATCTAACAGTAGTTCCGCATTACATTAGTTCCGCATTACATTAATTAATTTGCACGCAAGTTTTATTTATTTTTATACCGTGTATTCTCCGTGTAAATTCATGTAGCGAACCGAGACACCCGTACCGTTTCGGTTCAATACGAATACATGTACCGTTCCACCCCTAATGTCCATGTGAGTCGTGTGCATTTCTGACAAACTGTAATTAGAAACTACTATTGAGGACTTTGTTTATTTTACAGATTTTTTTTTAACATCTGCTAAGCTAATCTACATTTCATGTGGCACGTTTATGCTAACGCTAGGAGAAACAAACGCTCTGAGTTGTTTGCATTTCTTTAAAGCAATCACAATCGTCTTGGGCGGTGCTAAGTTATAGACACAGCGATGGTAGTCTATATCACATCGCATGGGATGTCAGGCAATTGTCCTGCGCCTAAAAAGACTACTCCAACGTGAGACTTTTTGGATTAGACAACTGGAAGCAATAAAATTGACCCTTTGCAAACACGTCACACGACCACGTGACGCCGCCATGACGGACGGCGGAAGCACAGGCTAAACAGTAGTGGACGAGCGGAAAGTTTCATAGTTTAGGAAGCTGTAGCTGCTGGGCAGTGTTGGGGAAGTTACTTTTAAAAAGTAGTGTTTGCTCGTTACTTTACTTAGTTACCCCCTATGGAATGTAACTTTTTACGTTACTTGTTACTTTTACGTTACTTTTAAAAGCGGGCGTCTCTGGCAGAGACTGAAATTAATTATACAAAAACTACTTTTGACCATTAAGCCAATCTATGGTTTATCAGTGTCTGAACTACACTGCAGGCTGGATTCTCTCGCCTACTCACAGAGTGACGGCTGATTCATTATGAACGAGTCCAGCACGGGTTGAATGCACATCGGCAGGTCATCGGCGTTGCAGCCTCTTTTCTGGAAATCCTTGCGTATCTGTGTGACCGACACAAGTCCACAGCGGTCCGCTGCGTGTAGCCTATGTATGAGCCTATCTCCACCGCATCCATCTGTGAGGTTGTCAGCTTTGTGTCTGCCTGGCATGCTCTGTTTGTAGGACGGCCGATTTAACCTCCAGTCCTCAGCTTTTGGCATGTGTCACGTAGCTCTCCGCTCAGAGCGCCGTCCAGCAAAAAGCCACAAAGCTTAAAACACTTTCAAAAGTTAACGTTGGCTGCTTCTTGCTTGCCATGATTGCTCTGCTACCAGCCTCTATCACGTACCGTGTGGAGCTTCTGAGCACGCAGCTGAGAAGGCAGTGTCGCTGTAAAATCTGTCCCTGGGAAAAGTAACGTTGCGCCGAATTGAAAAAGGAACTACGTTTCGTTACCAAATTTTCAGTAGTAGTAGTTACACTACTTTTTACCTGAAAAAGTAGTTACGTTACTGTTACAGTAACACTGCTGCTGGGGCAAGCATTGATGACCTGTTGACCTGCCAGCAACATCACTACATGCTTCTGTTGAATGCAAAGCCTTTAAAAGTAATAATGTGTTAAACATTTTAAATAACCAGTTACTAAGCAAAAGCACTGAGCAAGACAGCATAATTAACATGGCAGCCACAGAAAACTGCACTGACCAGACTCAATCAATGGCTCTGACTCAAAAAAAATAAAAAAAGAGACATGTATTCCCATCTGTAGACCTTGGCACTGGTTTCTTTTCTCTGGCCTGACCAGAATCATTCCTCTGTATGACTTTGTTGTCTTGTCCAAATGGGAAATATCTCCCTCTTCTTTCTCTCTTACGCTCTCTCTCTCTCTCTCTCTCACTATCTCTGTAGAAGTGTCCAATAAGTTTTCTCTGTAGACAATCGTGCATTAGCAAGCGCCAGCACCAAAATAAATCTAAGACAGATTTTCAGTGCATCATTAACCTCAAATAAGCATCAATATGGTATAATTATGGAAACATGCAAAAGCTAAAATTAAACATTGGAAGCTGGAATATATTTCCATAAACGTCTTTCGTAACAGTAGCCATAAATGTCAGAAAGCATTTCTATTTTTTATATATTTACATTTTATACTATTACATCCCAGCTTCATCACAATAATGCATTCAAGTTTGACAAGATAGAATCATTTCACTTAAAGGGGTAGGTTCAGGTATTTTTAAGTCTATATTAATACCATACTAACTTACCTATATGTGCATTGGGAGATTAATTGTAATAATGTATGTAAATGTTGCTTACGTTTCTACTGGCCCTGAAAAGATCCTAACCTATTCCCTGGTCCAAATTTAGCCCAAGCTACTACTACTACTATGCTACTATGAGGCCTCTACAGCCCAAAAAGATAGCTAGTTTAGAAAGACAGTAGCTCCCAAGACGGCGGCCACGACTGTCTTTCTAAACTATCTTTTTAATAAACTGTCTATACACTTACAAAGTTCTCAATGCTTCGGTTAACATTTAGGGACCCTCATTATGCTACCGTTGAAGTGTGGTGATATTTTGAGCATTTTTAGTGGTATAAATAGCGATTTGTTTTTACTTTCCCTGTGCCCCAAATACTAGCTAGCGTTGTAAGCTAATCAGCGGTCCGCGCTAGCTTGTTTCAAGCTCCAAACACATTCGATTAGCTTGAAAACATCTCCCATAGAGCGACAGAGTGGGTACACATCTGTTATTAACCCCTATTTTCGTTTTGCGCCGGAATTGTCCTTTATTTTACGTTCAAATATATGCATTATGAACAAAGAACCGTCATTATTTCCAAGCACAATTAGTTAGTTAGCTAGCTAGCTAGCTCCGCACAGCATTAGCTAGCTAGTTAACATTAGCGTGTTTTTGCCTTGGAGCAAACGTGTGTTTTTGTTAATACTGTCAACATTTAGCTAGTTGTGAATGGGGCCTCCCACACTGCTTGATCCACGTCCGGCCTTTCTCCCCTTGGGTTTTAGCTTTCGGGAAGGGAAAAAATTCCACCACCCCTCCAAACCTTTAGGATACCGGGTACAACGCTTCGGCGTACGGTGTTTCCCTCGCTCGGAAGCTTGACTGACCTCCCACGCCTAGTTACGGTTGCTAAGCCACGATTGGCCTGTGCCGGTTTCGGGCGTGGCTTAGCGAAGGGTCAATTTAGCCATATAAGATTGTAACTTTGGAAGATAGCCACTTGACTTGGCTAAGTCAGACTGAACCCTAATATTAGCTTTAACTGAGCTTTAAAATGCATTTTTGCAAAAAACCAGGGCTGTGGATTTTGTTACCCATCTCTTCACACACAGTATGGGCAAGAGAAATGAGTACAGCATCCAATAAAACTTTCGACCTACATGTAGATAAGTATTAATATTTTCTTGTCTGAACATAAATAATATATATTAATATACTAACAAAAATGCTTTCTTGTTTCAGTGCAGTTAGTATTAGAGGCAATCATAGAAATCAAAACTAGAAGTAGGCTTTAGCTGTACTAGCATTTCTGGGAAGGGCAATGTTGGTCTTAACTATTGAATAGATTACTTTGAAATTTAAATACCGACATTTGTGGTTTTCAGAGGATGAATTTCTTTTGATGGATGGGTCAAACAACCACAGGACTTTGACCCAGGAGACCGCTGTGTCCCATGTGAAACCAAAAGTTTCATTATTTTACCATACATATTTAACTTATGTACGTAATTTAGGTTACGTAACACACTGACTTATTTTAACCCAAACTGTGATCTTTTCCTAAACCTAACCAAGTAGTTTTGTAGCCTTAAGGGACAATACCGGCGCAAAATTAACCTAGGGGTTAATAACGCCGAACGCCGTGTAACCAGTAACCAGTAACATAGCTCAAGCACGGCATTCGTCGTTCGACTGGTCATGACTGTTTTCCCAAGATGGCGCCTGCCTGTATACCGAACGGTACTGTCTTTATAAACTATGTTTTTAATAAACTGTCTGTACACTTACAAAGTTCTCAATGCTTCAGCTTATATGTAGGGACCCTCATTATGCTACTGTGGAAGTGTGGTGCTATTTTGAGCCTTGTTAGTGGTATAGAAATAGCGATTTCTTCTTACTTTAACATTCCCCGACGACTAGCGTTACAAGCTAATTACCGTTTTGCGCTAAAACTGGTCACATTCGAATAGCATGAAAACATATCCCAGAGAACGGTCGACTCTGTACCCATGTGTTATTAACCCCTAGGTTCATTTTGCACCGGAATTGTCCTTTAACCTAACCAAGTTGTTTTATTTGAATTCACGTTAACCACATGTTAAAGTCAGACTACCCTGCATGTTGAAAAATTATGCTAAAGCGGTACCCAGTGTGTTAAAAAGTGACGCCAAGGGGTCCTGACCAAGCATCTGTATGTGACGAGTCGGGAGTGAGAATGTGTTGGCTAATATGATGCTCTGGAACAGATCTGAGCAAGTTTGCTACTGACTGGCCCTGAACTTACAAACTCTCCAGCAGAGCCTAAGATACACAACATTGAATGAACATGTAGAGAGAAATCTCCTGAAACCACACCTAAATGCTGATACTTGAGAAGGATGAGGTTGAATTTCAAACCTCAGTAGTGCAGAAGTCCGAAGAGCAGTGTAAGCATGGTGGTATGTAGAGTGAGCACAAAATGTGTTTATATGGACCAACCGGCTGTATGACATAGATCATGGTCATATGTAATTGGGTTGTATATGAACTATGTAATTAAGATGATTTCCATGGCTGCTTTGGTCAATTTAAATCATGTCTCAAGAATCAGAATACAAGTGAGACACCTAGCCAACTTTTCAGTTCTAAATTTGAAAACTCACAATGTATAACAATACATCAATCCCACTCTTTATTACACACACACATAAGTGCACTAACGAACACTTTACTCCCCTTAAATAACTCTTTTTTTATTATCGTCTGCTCTGTTTTTCTCTTAACTTTTAAAACCCTTCATTAACTTGAGATGGTCTTCTAAATCCTCCATGATGGAAGGGAATATATTATCTGCTTTCAGCTTATCCTCAGGGATAAGATAGAGAGAATGGTTGGATAGTTGGATAGAGGGATCGGGTGAATTAGTAGAAGCCACAAAGTTTTATTTCTCTCTTGTGGACAAGAGTATGAGTGAAGGGATTGATTGATGCATATGTAGATGATGAGAGATATGTCATGAAGTGAGAGGGTGGGAGTCCTCTGAATGAGTGATTGGATAAGAGTTGGCCAATAGAAGCCGGCAAAAAAAGAGGCGTAAGAGGAAAGTCCTTAATGTTCATTTTCATCTTTATTTCTGTACTATGCTGTAGGATGTGATAATGAAAGCCAATGAACAAAAAGTACATTCTTTCACGTGGGCATGACCACTCTCTAGATGTGCCAGCTGACCGTCATATCTGTGTTCTGGGGGAAAGCAATGACTATTTTTCATTTTTATTTCATAGCAGTAGTAGGCGGTGGTGTGTCACTTCATTGTTTGCCAAGCAACAAAAAGAGCAAGAAGGAAGGTGACCAAAACAAACATGTCGGATAAAATGCAACAGCCAGCATCCACCAGAGGGTTCCAACTAAAAACAAGGATCCGCAGAGTGTCAGCAGGTCAAAAAATAAAAGTAAAAGATGACAAAGTAAGACAAGAATAACCTCTTGGTCCAACGATAAAATGATAGGAAGACGAGAAGCAACAGCTGGGTTTCCAAACAGACTTGGAGATGGCGTCGTAACCGCTAATGTAACTTCTACCATTGGCTTCTGTGAGGCATTATTATGTTGAAGGGGCAGTTTGATGTAGGGATTTCATTTTTCTGTAATTAGGGCGCTGGGAGCCCGCGTATGCAAGGCATATTTTCTGAAGCTTTATTTGGACATCAATAGGCAGTAGAGGCTGCGTTTGCTCCTGCTCAGTGAAAGTTAGATAGTCTCGTTTTAAAAGAAGCTTGGTGAAACTTCATAAACCATTGTCTTTATTTTCTGAGCCCACTAGATGGCGCTCTCTGTTCAACAAAGGGTTGAAAGCAAACTGTATGCCATTTGTCGAGCCGTTTTCTTTAAACCAAGAGCCCAACAAATTGTTGGGTCAACAAATACAACCAAAGGTTCATGAAGTTTCATTTTGACATCAGTAGTTTCATTTAAAGCAAGAATCTAACTTTCGCTGAGCAGCGCTCACCAGCGTTCCTAAACATGAGGTTACACAAAAACAGTTCACACATTCATTCCACTCATACTCAGTAATAAAACGGCATCATAATGCAGACAAGCAATATCACACTTTAACTCAGTCACACACATCTCATATGAGAGGTTTACCAGTCAGACAGTGTAGGAGGAACAAACAGTCAATATAACATAGTTTTGGATAAGCAGGCATCATATCGAGCGGATCCATGAATCAACATCTGACCTTCACCAACTCTGCAATCACAAGTATAGCCTGTGTTTTGCTTCGGGCAGTCGACCGTTCTCGAAGAAGCAATGAGGGAAATGGGTAACATAAACAAGATAATCATAGCTGAGGGCTTTCACTAAAAGCACTCCCTGTGTTAAGGATTGGAAAAAAGCTTTTGAAAAATTGGCAGAGTGGTCTATTTTAGAGGTAGAGGAACATTAAACCATAATATACAATGTAATACAACATCAATCACTAATGTTCGATGCACTTCAAAAAGGATTTTTGTGAAGAATTGGTGCAATGTACCTTTTTGTAGCACCCACTTCTCCCTCAACATTACTTACTAACTTGAGCCGACATATCCTGTTGTTGCATTGAATTCTAGTCTGCTTAGAGTTAGGGCTACTCGATTATAGAAAAAAATATAATCACGATTATTTCGGTCAATATTGAAATCACGATAATTTAACACAATTACTCTATGACTTCTGGAAAGATCTTGCAATTATTGAACTTAAAATACAGTGGAAAAAGTTAAATAAATCAACAGTAAAAAAAACACATACAACTGTGAAATTTGCCTTAATACTTTTCCTATTTAAACTTTATTTTTTCATTCTGAACACAAGAGAAAATAAGAGTTTACTTGCAAAACGTAATGAGCTAAATACTGGTAATTGTTTTTCTCAATTATTCTGTTTTTGTGATCATTGGGAGCCGAAATCATAATCCCGATTAAGATTAATTCCGAAGAGGAATTAGTATTGTTGCCTCTTCTTTAACGGATAACTCCCTGTGTTATCTATAGCAGTGATTCTCAACTAGTGGGTTTGGGTCGCGGACAGCTGGTCAATAAATAAATAATATTTAATGCGCATCTGATTTTAGACTTGTCTTTAATTTTGGAAAAAAAAATATTGACGGACATGCATCAGAGCCACGCAGCAGTCTAGTGCTGTAGCCATGGTAACCATCATTTGATTAACGTTCACTTTAAGTTTGTGTTGATGTTCGGAGGCAAGGTACCGAAGCGCAAATATGACCCAGAGTATTTAAAATGTGGATTTTTGTACAATGAGGATAAAAAGGGGCAGAAATGACAGGTTAGGTGAAAACATTTAATATTTATTTTATTCACTTTTATACATGCATTTGTCATGGTCCTCAGTTTCTTACTAATGTTCTCTAAATGCAGAGATATGCATAGAAGTTTAAATATCTAATTTTGTTGACCGTTGTTTTCGGTGTGTCCTGCGTGTGACGGTACCTTTCCCAGTTCTTCTTTTCCTAACCTCAACCTTTCCCGTTGTTGTGGCGTTTCGTGTCCCCGTTGTTGCGTGCCACAGAGACCGCGGATCGTGTCCCTGCGCCCGGGGGATCGCATCCCCGTGTGGCGGTCCGTCCCGTTGTTGTCGCCAGCGTGTGCCGTTTAATTTCCCCGTTGTTGCGTCCCCCAGAGCAGCCCAGTGTCATGGCAGTTTGTGAAATGGTAACGTTCGAAAATCGTGACCTGTACACGAAATAAACGAGAAAATCGTGACCTGTACACAAATTAATAAATCTAAATAACGTGACTATTTACGAACTGCGTGAGACCGGGTTGAAACTTCTCAATCCACTCATGCATTTTTAATCTGTTGTTAAGTTTATACTAGGCCTGCAATTAAAGACTATTGTCATTACGGATTAATCTGCCAATTATTTTTGATCGAATCATAACAAAAGTTATCCCAGGACATTTTACAGATAGTGTTGGTCTAGACCCCACTCTATTATTTACAGAGTGCCAACAATTCCCCCAAGAGCACGCATTGGGTGCAAAATAATCTATTTACAATTACTGTATATAAGACAGAGAAAACGTTTTATTAATCAATAGTTGCTCAATTAATTTCGGCCAATGGACAGTAGTAGCATATTAAAGATATGTAGACTTCCATACATGTCTTTTGGAAACCACTATTAAAAGACACAATACCTAATATAACCTATATCCTATACAATTGGGATGCTAGGAGTGTAGTAAAATAAACACCTGAATGTGTGTCTTGATTTTTTTCTTTCCAACAGTCTGAAAGAAGACATGTTATGGAAGCAAAATAGCCCAACATCTCAAAATTGACCAGTGCATGAAAAATCAATGTTTCTGCCTGCAGTGCCTGGCATTAAATGAGAGGTCATGCTGCATGTAGTCTATGCTCCTCTTCATCGACGTGAGGCTGTGTTGATAGAGTAGTTCATTCAATGATAAAGAGACATGTTATCCACCACCACCAACAGCAGCCTCATAAATTAACCAATTCCTCCTCTTTCAACAAATACTTTTCCAAGACAGGAAAATAAACAGCATACACACCTCACATAGTATATGTCATTAACTCAAATCGTCATGCACATTTAATACAATTATACAAGACAATTGGGAGATCATCACAGCTTAGTGCGCCAATAATTACATTTTTGCAGACAAAAAAGAAAGGTTGCCTTACACGGCGCCTTTCAGCTTGCATATTATCTTCTCTGCACACATGCCTCACAGATCCAAGTGCGCACACACACAGAGACACAGACACACAGACACACACACGCACACACACAGTTCTGTGCGCTCATTTCACAGCTCCATGTACTCAGTTATAATCAGCATGCTCTATTTACTTTTGAAACAAAGTAGTTGTAATTATGGTCACATTGTGCTCGGGGCCAGTAAAATCCTTATCTTCCATTCAATTTACCAAGTTGCAGATATGTGCTCCCTTCACTCCACAGTGACACACACACACACACACACACACACACACACACACACACACACACACACACACACACACACACATTCACTAATGTTGTCCCTAGAAAGTTAGGAATGAAAACATGAAACTTTTAAATTATAGCAAAAAGACCAAGAGGGTTTTATGGTCATTTTGGCCATAAAGGCCTTGTCCCCAAACACGACTTGACTTGTTTCATCTGAAAATTTCTCCCATTAGCCTGGCTGCACAGCATTACCTCCGCAAAGCACAAAATGGCACTCATGTGTTTGTGTCCCAGTTGAAAACATGAGCAGACACCTGTTTAGCTCCATTAAACCAACTCCCTGCGAAAATCCTGCTGGGTCACCTTTAAGCTGCTATTAGTACTAGACAGATTTTATGGCTAATCTATGTGATTCTGTTTCCTCCTTCCCTCTCTGGGATTTTCTAACAGGACATGTACAGATTTGTTTTGTACTAATCTAACACAGATTTCATGGCTAATGAACCTCCTCTCTCCCCCTTCCTTTCTGCTTACTTCCCAATCCATCTATCTTTGTTTTGGGGTATTGTTGGATCTCACAGACTTATTATTGCATCGGTTTGTGTCTCAGAGGTTTATAACAAAGCTTGTTCAGTATTTTCCTCAGTAATAATCCACTAGACACCATTATGGTTTATGGCGTGGACGCCAGTATACTAGGCCGCTCTTGTCACTACGCTCAGGAGCATTAAGGTTGTGCTTTGATTTTGTTTGACAGTGATGCAGCAAAAAGTAGCCAAGAACACAAAGAACACAGCCAGAAGTAGCAGGATCACATTGATTCAGCAAAATAGGATAACATCAAAAATAGCCTAAAGTAGCGAGGGGAATACAGCAGGAAAATGGTCCAACGAGGCAGAATGTTAAACCAGCTTGTAGTCTGGAAGTTCCCGCTGGTTCAACAAACAAACAAATAAAAACGGTATATGTACCTCGTAAAAAATTAACCTCTCAGACAGGGGTTATCAACTACATTTGTCCAACGGCCAGCATTTTACTAAGCAGACACTGGCTGGACTTTTAAAAGAAAAAGAAAAAAATATTTTGGCCTTATTCATTGTTTAATATTTAAACATTTGTTTTAGAAAATGATTGTTCTTTTTATTAGCCTATATCAGTGTGGACATAATGATAACTAGATATTTAACTAGAAAAAGCTGCACCTCTGTAAAGGAAGCAGTTCACTGAGGTTTGATGGTTAAAATCATAACATGTTAAATAAAAGCATGTGATAAAAAATGAAAACGGAATGTTAAATGAGAGTCATCAGGTGGACACAAACGTGACTCCAAAAGAATGATCATGTTGCACTGTAACTGCTGGCTGTGTAAATAAGCAACTACTTTCTAACATGTTCACCAATATCAACTTAAAAGGGCCAATGTTGTGTTCGCAACTTGTTTCCACTGCCCCCAAGTCGCAAAAGAAATTGGTCAAATGCTATCTAGCTACAACATACGATGCTGGAGAATGATGTACACTGTCTTATTGACTGACAGATAGTGATGGCCAAATGAAGATTCATGAAGCTTCATGAACTGTTTTCTTTATTTTCTGAGCCCACTAGATGGCACTCTCCATTCAACAAAGGGTTGAAAGCACACTGAACTGCCATTCCTTGAGCCTTTTTCTTTAAACAAAGAGTGCCATCTAGTGGGCTCAGAAGTAAATAAAATGGTTCACAAAGCATCATGAAGTTTCATTTGACCATGACTGGGATTTACCATAGAAGTCTTGAAAACTGGGGGAATTAAGTCTGGAAGCAGGATTTAAACGGCTTGGTTGGGATAGGGTCTAGAACACATGTAGAAGACCTCATCCTGCTAATTATTTCACTGATGGCACTGTCTTCTGACATCATTTCAAATGATGACATCATAGATGCAGGCCTGAGAAGGGAGATCCTTGGGGTCCTTGAGTGTCTACATGATACCGGCTTTAAAAGAACCATGTTTTCTTGAAGAAGAAGCAACTTCTTTGCATTTAAGGGTTAATGAGTTATTATGAAGATAGTTATTGACTGAGAGATTTTTGCCGTAGTTTTTTTTTATAGCTGAAGGGAAATACTCTACTTTCCAACTTGAAATGTGTTTCTTGATTGTTGTGTTGTTGCATATGGATCACTCTGATGCTTTCACTTTTATTAATTTAATTTTTCCGACTGTATTAGTAACTTCAAACATTCACAAAGGTTTTATCCTTGTTTTTGTGATGGTATTCTTTGTCAAAGGTGCAGCATCCTTAAGAGGCTGGCCATCTGAGTGTCTAGCTCTCAATAGATAACTGACACTGAAAGATTCAGCCTTCAGCCTGTAGAGAATATGTGGGCTGTGCTTTTTACATATTCTATAAATCACCCTTGCTGGTGTTGCAATATTGTTTTATCACATTTGACACGTAGATGGCTGGTGAGGTAGTGACAGCACACTCTCCCTAAAAAGTACTTTTCCGCCTCTAGTCTGTCTTACTGAAGATGTAAATCTTGGTCACAAATATATACACTAGTGTTATTTAAAAAAAGGCTAAATCATTTCCTAAACCAGCAGCGCAGAGTTTTCAGCAATCTCTCTATCTATCTATCTATCTATCTATCTATCTATCTATCTATCTATCATACCCACGCCCTGGCATCTTTCTCCCCTCTAGTCTGGATCAACGCTACATTTTCAGGATAATTGACATCATCCCGCGCGTCCCTCACCTTCCGCTCTGTGTTGCTGTTCTCAAACCATGTTCTCTTCAGGGAAACAACAACAAACGTCGAGCTAGTAAGCTACACGCTAAAAAGTTGTTGAAGAAAAATTGGATCATGCAACAAGGCAGGCCTGCTTGGTTCTTCAATCGGGGAATGATTGTAAAGATGAACAAAAAAATATGTTTACAGCATTTACTATCTAACTGGGATGTTTTGGGACCGTTTGGGAGGGATTGCTATGGACGAAGTACAGATGGAGATACACTGTAAGAGCAAATTACGTTTAACCATGTATCCAGCTATGTATCTCACCTAAGCAACCTCCCATGTGTCAGTGTGTTCCTAAAGACGTCACTCCTTATTAAGTATGACTTCGATTAGATCCTGCTCTGCGCTCTGTAATGATACCTAGGGGAATGTATGAGGTGTATGAAATACAAAGTGATACAGAGAAATTGCAGGGAAGACAAAGGCACAGCAAGGAAGATGACGGAAGAATAAGGAGAAGAATGCCTGAACAATGAATGTACAAAAGGGAACAGAACGTGCTCCCACTAATACTTTGAGCGTGTGCGCGTGTGCGTGCGTGTGTGTGTGTGCGTGTGCGTGCGTGTTTGTGTGTCCACATTGGTGTTAGCTATACGCAGCTATTTCTTTGTGTCTCGCTGGGCGTTTTTAAAATGATTCATGTTCCAGGCTTTAGAAGCAATATTCACTGTACCCTTAGCTTTCATCCGTTGTCTTCTCCTTCCTCATTCACCACTGGCTTTGGATGAAAAAGCTCCCTTGGTTCCCATAATGGAAGGCTCAAACCTAGCCAAACCATATTTGTTGGGGGTGCTTATTTAAAATGATCAATTGAGCTTCGAGTCCAGAGACATTATTCTTTTTATGACCTAGGTGTTTTCATTCATTTCTTCTTCCTGTGTAGTCTGTTTGAAATACTTACTATGTGTTAGCTCTATGCCATCTAATTCTATTCTACTACTAGCAAAAGTTTTACTCCCTTTTATGCAGCCCTTGTGTTACAATAAGTCCTCCAAACCATACGATAATATAGGTTGTTTATTTCTACCCTCTAATATGACCCATAGGAGCATTTCATAAATTAGCGCGCTTAGCAGTGGCAGGAAAAACAACCCCCAGGAGCGTTTTACGTCCTCATGTCTAAATGTTACATTTTAAAATGCTTCGTTAATGTCACAGCTTGGTTAGGTTTAGGAAAATATTGTGGTTTGGGTTCAAATCAATACATTTACATTCTTTACATACTTTGAACAGACAAAGTGATATCTTATTTTTTACCAGCAGAGTAGAAACACATTCAAATACTGGATCCCAAAAAATAAAAAATAAAAATTGTTGGACAAATTGTATCTGGTGGTCGCATTAGAGAATACAGTGAATACATCAATATGCTTAAAAAGTAATCTTTTTTTTGCCTATAAAATCACCATCCATACGCATGGTTTTATCAGTTTAGCATGTGAGCTGAAAGACTATGATTCATAATGACTCTGTAAATGTGGTTATTCTGTGTTTCACTTTTGTAAGTGCTGTTTCCCTTTACTTGACAACCAGCGGAATGCATCAATATGATTCCTCTTGGGTAGTCACTGATAGGGGCTGCAGCTACATTATTTCGGTGGGTTTTTCAGAGCCAAATGCCTAAATTGCTATGCTTAGGGAGCTACAGGCACTGTGTCAGACATGGATTTGGTTTAATGTGTCACGAATGGCTTCATTTCATTCTCAGTCCCTTTTCAGAAAGTTGGAGTCTTCTCAAAAATTGAATTATTGAAAGGCATGAGCTTGTCACATCCAACCCATGAAGAAGGAATAGGAATAACTTTGAGTGCTGTGCTGTATCGAATGGACTGGGGTTTGGAATTCAAGTCAATTCAATTTAACTATAAATTTGAGCTGACTCTGGAATGTAAAGAACAAACTCTTTACCCACTGTGTATCTATCAGTTTGGTCATTCATCAGAGAAAAAAAGAGCATGCATGTGGTTCATTTTGACAGGATTAAATGGGATTAAAATTTGAATTCCCCCTTTTGACGTTTGTGTATTTAGATTTCAAATCTAGTCTGATTTGTTTTGAGTATGGGTTGTATTTTCTAGTACTGACTATGCAAGACTTAAATAGGGCCCGAGCGCTGACAGCGGCGAAGGCCCTATTGAACCTGAAGGAATTATTATTATTACGGCAAATGAATTGCCTTTTTGAGGGGCTTAACATATTCAAAAACTCACCACAATTGGCGGGCGCATCAAGTCTGGTGAAAATGTACGTATTTTAAGGGTTTCGGGAATAGGCGCATAAAAATGGCTCGCTAGTGCCCCTTACAAACTTAAAAAAATTGAGCCCCTGCAGTACGTTTAACGTAGACTCACGAAACTTGGTACACATATGTAGCATGTCAAGACGTACAAGAAACGTCATTGAAGCCATACCCTAAACCCAACAGGAAGTCCGCCATTTTGATTTCAAGGTTCAAAATTAGTGTGATTTTGGTCATTTCCACGTCGTGAATTCCTCCTAGAGATTTCATCCGATCAACTTCAAATTTGGTCTGTGCCATCTTAAGACATTAAAGATGAAAAGTTGTTAAAAGAAAAACTTTTTGTCATAGGGCGTGGCCGTGGCAGGGTGGCCATTTTGTGCATTTCGTCATCAAAACAGGAAGTGGGTGTAACTTGAGTGTACATTGTCCAATTGGCTCGAAACTTTTCAGGATTCATAAGAGTCCAACCCTGAGGACAAATAAAGGCCGATATTTACTTAAAGTCATAGCACCCCCTAGTGGCAACAGGAAGTAGGCCTAAAAGTCAAGGTGCTATACTTTAACAAACTCCTCCTAGAGATTTCATCCGGCGGACTTCAAATTTGGTCTGTACCATCTCAATACCTTAAAGATGAAAAGTTATTAAAAGAAAAACTTTTCGTCAAACGGTGTGGGTGTGGCGTGGCGGCCATTTTGAGTGTTTAGCGATGAACAAGCCTCAAAAAGCCTTTTTATCCATGATAGACTCTTAGACTTGTCGCCTTGTCAACACAACCATAGTCTATATCCACGACATCCACTTCTAGGATTGCTCCGTTGCCACAGGAAATTCCATCGGATTTTCACTCATACTTTAATTCCACAGTTCTCAATCTCACATTTACATAAATATGATCAACCATTAAGTGTCACTTTCATTTTCCAAAAGATGACCAAACAAAAAAGTTACAGCAATTTAACCACATTCTTGAATCTCCAGTTTAATTAATAAACTTAATTTGAAGTCTGATATATAGTAATGTTATGGTTTACAAGATGTTTGTAGGAATTCATATGCTGACCAAGGTCTTATGTGAACAGTATATACCACCACTTTGGCCTAGACTGAAATATATAATTTTTTTTTTATAATTGAAGTCTTTATTTATTTTTAACATTTTTAACAAAACAAAACCAAACACCCACAAAAAAAAAAAAAAGACAGCTTCCAAACACATGATTAATTCACATTTGTATTTTGGGCCCACTATCAATAACCACTACAGACAGACACAAAAAAGATACAATAAAATCAAATTATAAAGTGACACTAAAAAATAAAAAGAATCCATCAATCTCAGTCAAAAACCCATCCCCAAGATTTGTCAAATCCCTCCGTATCATCATTAATCCTGGCTAAGAATTTTTCATATGACACAATTTTCAGCATATTTTCTTTCCACCTGTTAAACTCTGGAGGAGATGGATCCTTCCACACTCTGAGAATCACTCGGGCAGCTGTAATCATCCCCACCTTTATAACCACAAAATCATACTTCGAAACTACCGGTAACACAGACTGATCCCCTAATAAGCACAATCTTGGTGACATGGGTATTGTCAAGCCAATCCACCTTCCTATACTGTCCAGTACTCTTTGCCAAAAGGGGTAAACTGTCCCACATTCCCAAATAGCATGCAGAAATGTCCCTGGATCTGAGCTGCATTTCCAGCATATATTATTGGGCATAATTCCCATTCTGTGAAGTTTAGAAGGAGTGAAGTACCACCTATGTATTAATTTGTACTGAGTAAATTTACCCCTGGCCTCGCTTATATATTTATTGGAGTGTGACAGAACTTTGCACCAATCTTCTTTACCAATGACACAACTCAGATCTCTCTGCCAGATGGTCCTCAAATTTTCACATATCTCTTTTTTTAAATTGTTAAATAATTTGTAGAAAACAGCTGCTCTATGTGCTGAACCAGACAATTCTAAAAACTCCACCACTGCATTTGTGCTTTGAGTAAATTTTACTTTGGTAATACAATCCCTTATTTGTAAATATTTCCAAAAATTAGTTTTCCTAGTCAGACCATATTTTTGGGTTATTTCAACAAAGGACATAAACACTCCCTCTGAATAAATATCACTTATCCTGTGTATGCCTTTGACAAGCCATTCATTCCAATATACAGTTTTTTTCCCAATCTGTGCAGCAGAGTTGTTCCACAACGAGGCATAAGGTTGTCTTAAATGAGATGCTCCACAAATCTTGTGTACCTCTACCCAGACAGCTTTAGAATACATGAGTACCGGGTTATGATGAAAGTCCTGTCCATTATTAGCTGATCCCTGTGAGAGAACATCCAAGGGTGTAAAAGGGCTCACCAGTTCCTGTTCAATCTTTATCCAGCTCAACCCTGAGAGTCCAACCCTGACCAGTGTTTGACCAGTCTTGACATTTTAAATGCTAAATTATACAGTTTCACATTTGGAAGAGCCATTCCCCCAATGTCTCTAGAGGCCCACATTTTCTTTATATTAACTCTTGGCTTCTTCTTGTTCCACAGAAAATCTTTAATTATCTTCTCAAATTGACTAAATATATGTAAAGGAATTCTTACAGGTAACATCATGGAAACATAATTGAACTGCGGGGCCACCACCATTTTAATCACATTAATTTTACCCCATAATGTAAGATTCAATTTTCCCCATTTATCCAGATTTGTTTTTATTTTTAGGAGGAGAGGTTCCATATTTGAAAGCATAATGTCCTCTAGGTTTGGGTTTAACAATATTCCTAAATACTTCATACCCGAAGGTAAACACTTGAAATTGAATGTAGTAATGTATCTAGAATGGCATGATGCTGAAAGCGGCTTGTACCAATTTATTTTATAACCTGACAACCTTCAATATGACTCAACACATGTGAGCAACGCCGGTAGAGATTGCATGGGATCAGTTAACACTGCCAAGATGTCGTCGGCATACAGAAACAGCTTGTGTTCCGCACCCCCTGCGTGAACACCTCTGATATCTGTATTAGCGCGAATAGCTAGAGCCAGTGGTTCCAGAAATACCGTGAAGAGTAGTGGGGACAAAGAACACCCCTGACGGGTCCCGCATGAGAGATGGAAAAAGTCTGACACCAATCCATTTGTCAAAACTGCTGCCCTCAGACTGGAATATATAGTTTTCACCCAACTACAAAATCCAGGCCCGATCCTGAACCTTAAAAGGGCTGCCATAAGAAAGCCCCATTCTACCCGGTCAAAGGCCTTCTCCGCATCAAGCGAGAAGGCCGCCACCGGGTCTAGACTAGATTTACTTTTGTGTATAAGATGAATAAGTCTTCTCATGTTATCACCCGAACACCTATTCTTAATAAAACCAACTTGATCACCATTGACAATATCTGGCAATATCTTATCCAAGCGGGAGGCTAAAACCTTTGTCAAAATCTTACAATCAACTCCTAAAAGGCTTACTGGTCGGTAATTCGCTGGATCTGAAATATCCCTATCCTTTTTAGGAATAAGGGAGATTAGTGCATCATTAAATGTACCCGGTAAGGAGCCTATTTCTAGTGCCTCAAGATAAACTTTATGCAAGACTGGAGCCAGAATATCAATATATTTCTTATAATATTCAATCGGGAAGCCATCCAAGCCTGGCGACTTCCCATTTTTCATTGATGAAATAGCAGCTCTGACCTCTTCTTCCGTTATAGGTGCATCCAGCCTTGTTTTTTGTTCACCAGAAAGGGTTGGTAATTGTAGACCTGAGAAAAATGTCTCCACCTCCTCCTCATTAAGCACACCAGCAGAAGTATACAAATCTTGATCGAATGATTTGAAAATTGAGTTTATTTCCTTTGATGAGGTTACCACTTTGTTGCTGCTTCAGTTGTCTCGCCAATAATCTACCATTCTTTTCACCACCTTCATAAAATGTTGTTCTAAGCCTAAATAAGGCATATTCAGCCTTTTTATTATAAACATCATTTAACTGATATTTTAATTTACAAATAGTCTGGTATTTGTCATTTGAATATTGTCTCGCCAAATCCTTCTCCAATTCACGTATTTCTTTATCCAAAGTTTTTTCTCTTTCTAAATTACTTTTTTTTTAAACTTTTGTCGCATATGCAATTGTCTTTCCTCTTATATATGCTTTGGACGCTTCCCAAACTGTGGCTACTTTATCTGTGGAACCCATATTGATTTCAAAGAAAAATTTCAGATCCTTTGTTAACTCCTCACTAAACATTTTATTTTGCAACAACATAGTATTGAGCCTCCAGCGACCCCTTTTTGTTTTATCCGTGTTCAAATCGATTTGCAACTCTACTGTGGCATGAGTACTAATGGCAATGGTACCAATCTCACAACCTACAACTGCATCTACCAAAGACTTTGATATTAAGGCGAAATCTATCCTTGAATACATTTTATGACAATTAGAATAAAATGTATATTCCCTTGAACTAGGATTAACTCACCTCCAGATGTCTACTAGGCTAAGGTCCTCCGTCAGCAAATGAATAGCCTCTCTGTCCCTAGGTGAAGACCTACCCCTGGGTTTGCTCTTGTCAATTATCCCATCCATCACCTGGTTGAAATCTCCGGCCAATATAACTTGCCTCTCACGATCACCTATTATCTTGTTAATTCCATGAAAAAAATCTGGCTCCTCTTTATTAGGTGCATAAATATTACACAAAATTGTTCGAACCCCGTTAATTAAAGCTTCTAAACATATAATGCGCCCTTCCTTATCATTATATTTTTTCAGCATCACAAAGCTTACATTTTTATTAATAAGGATCAAAACACCATTTTGTTTGCTTGAATATGAACTATGAAAGACAGTGCCAACCCAATCTTTTTTGCCTCTTCCTCTCCTACAATGTGAGATTCCTGGATAAATGCTATATCTGTATTTTTAGTTAATTTTTAGTTTAAAGTATGTCAGAACCTTCCTCCTTTTAACTGGGTCCCCACATCCTTTTATGTTCCATGATATTATTTTAATATACCTATTCCTCTTTATCTAAAAAAAAAATGTGGAGGGACATTCCCTGTGCGCTTTACAACCCTGACCAAAGCCAAAAACTTTACACAACTCAAATATATATATATAGGCACTCAATATTACAAAACACATCTGGCCCATTGAAACTAGCTGTCTTAGAAAAATCAAACATGAACAAAATGAACACCCTTCTTTACATAGCAACCCAGAACAACTGAAATATATAATTATAATAAATACCAACTGTTAGATGGATCATCATGAAATCTGGTACACACAATCATGTTTCCCTCAAGAGTAATTGTGAAAACTTTGGTTAGCATCTAGCGTCATCATCAGGTCAAAATTTTGTCCAATATTTAGTTAAACTAAGAATGTCTTAGTGTGACATCCCCAAAACAAATTGGGATAGTCGTAAATAAGAAGTAGTTTTCTAGAATCCTGTCCCGTTTGTCCTAAATATTAGACTGAGTTCTGATCAGTTTTAGCCTAATAAACATTAAATACTGATCGTTATGAACATTATGAAACATTATTTTGGGTTTGTCCACTTACAGACACTGTTATGTAGGTAACCTACATTAATTATAGTTGTAGTTTTCTTTGGTTGTGTACAGTGGTGCTGCAAATTGATGAACAACTATGCATAGCGGTGACACATAGCTATGACGTTGAATTAAAAACTTTTACGGAAGGAAATTAAACCATCCATCGCTGGGATGGAGCACCAGAGTCCCGGGACCTGGTGAACATCCAGCACAAAAACATTACTACAGGTGGAGTGGGAAGGGATCCAAAGAATGCAAGTCCGTAAAAAAGAATTTGGCATGTTGCACGGAGATGATCGGTAGACGTCACACCGTTAAACACAGTCATTGTGTTTTTTTTCCTAAGTGTTAAAAAAAATAAAAAAATAATAATAATTGTGTTGAATTTTGACTTTTACCCATTCTCATCTGGTCACCCTAGTGTGTGCATGTTTGCATTCTGATATTAGAATTTAGCTTGCTGTGCAAAATAGCTGCTAGCATGACAGTTGACTGTTGTTTCCACCATACATTAAAAATAATGGACGAAGCTTCCGGTTCTAAAAAGGGAAGCCAATGCGGAAGGGCCTTAAACCTGCATTCTATCTAATTTCCAGCAGGGGGTGACTCCACTGGTTGCAAAAAGAAGCCCGTTTCTATAGAATGGGAAAATGACCCTACTTCTCACTTGATTTGTTTTAACTTGATTTATTACCCCAATAACTATTTACAAATGAGTTTATGGCCTCAATCACTACTTTGAAGTTTCCTTCAATACAGCATGATTTTCATTTTGTAAATTATGGTCCCACTTATTTAAAAATTGACGATAAAGGCTTAGCAATGTGTACCCATGGCACTGTGTACATTAAAATAGCTATGAAGTTGTTTTTGGGTGTTGTCTATGGGTGTTTTCACACATGAAAGTCCGAACCAAGGTCCGGACCAAGGTTCATGTTTTTGTTACATTGTATACATTTGATCCGGTAAGTTTTGGTTTCACACTGCAGTTATGCAAGCGCACTAAAAATCTAAACGTGACAAAACTACGTCCTGCCGTCATCACATACGTGAGCTGCGTCTCCAGATACTTATAATTGATTGGTTTGTAGATGGGCTTCCCCGTCCTCTCGTATCCTCTCTCTGTGTCAGAGTTTTTTCAGCTGACTGCTGCTCTCCCCTACTGCCGCGGCTCTTTTTGTTTTGTTGTGATGTTGAGAAGCGAGACATGGAAACTTTCTTTCTGGAGAATTTATTCAGAGACAAACGGAAACCCACACTGTACATTTACTACCACTTAACAACTAAACTGCTGATGTATTCTCTGCTCTGATAGCCGACAGCTGTCTGCTCTGAGCGCATTCACCGTTACTCTCTCATGTAGCCTACACACTAAGCACCAAGCTATTCCTTAAAGGAGCTTCCCCGGTCTTGTAACACAAGGAGAGCCTGCCAGAGCTTCTTCTATTTGGTCCGTAAGTCCGAACCATCCAAAAAATGCTTTCACACTATAAACGAACCGGACCATGGTTCAGTTTGGTCCGGACCGAGACCACCTCTTTTTATCGGACCAAAATTTGGTCTTTTGATCCGGACCGTGGACCGAGGTTTCACACCTCTAATTTTGGTTCGGATCAAACAAAAAAGTCCGAAAGTCCGGACCAAATGAGGTATGTGTGAAAACGCCCTATGTCATCCTCTAAAACTTTGACCCTCTCACTGTGTGATCATTTTGGTCACCTAAACTTGTCTTGTTCAGCGCTATGCCAAGCTAGCTAGATAGCTACTGCTAGCATTAGCTAGTAACTTAAGGGACCGATTTTTTTATACTGCCATACATGCAGATGAATGGCGGCAGAACCCGGAGGTCCTCGTTTACCTGCCGTTAATCTCCACTGGATGACTTATGAAAATCTAAAAGAGTCGACGTGTTCGTTTGATTCCTGAGGACGAAGGAGAAGGCTAGGGTCCAATTGAAAGTTAAGCAAAAGGTTTAATAAACAACATGACAGTCATGTGACTTGACAAAACAATACAAAACAGTACATCAATAAAACACTGCCAGCAGTGGACTGCCAAACATGCCTCCCCTTCGGGAGACACATTCAAACAGTCCTGAATCATTTTAAGTTTCCAAATTTATCCTAAAGGAGCTGAGGGTGGTTCCTCAAATGACATCTCTCCCAGGATTTAGGACACACCTCTGAATTCAGGTTTACTCTCATGGCAGACAAAGGTAGTGCCAATTTTATTCAAGTTTACAGAGATATGCATTTTCTTTGTTCTAATCAGTCTGGCCCAGCAGGGAGTGGCTCCCCAAAAGGCAGAAGCGACAGTTACCTTACCTGTGGGGACAATGAGTCCCCTCTAGTATGCAAATTGACGGTCGTGACTTATTCAATTCTTTAGAAGCTAGGGTTGGGGTGAGGCAGTCGAATGCTGATTAGGCTTAATCAGCATTGAAGCAATCATTTTCGGCTCGGTTTCAGTGTCACTCAGTCTCACAGCAGTTTACATTAAATAAGTTACATTTTTTACCTAAAAGTATATTGCTCTAAAACATCACCAATGTTTTAACTTTTTTAACTTCAACACTTGCTTCAGAAGGGTTGAAAATCGTCAATTTCCCCCTTTAGTGTTTAGCTTAGCACAGTGTCATCGCAACCATAAACAACAATGGCTTGGCTGCGGCGTCCTCCCCAGCTCCACCCTCCAAAAATTGTCATCAGGTTTAAAAAAACAAAAAAAAACAAGATGGCAAGGCCCATATCGTCAAAATGGCAGTCCACAAACCAATGGGTGACGTCCCGGATGTTACATCCACTATTTCTTTTTAATTTTTTTTTTTTACAGCCTATGGTTTTCACACAACCAACACTATTATCAGTCCTTCCAGAAAAATGTTTTGAGTTTTTTTGTGATTGTTGCGGGCAAAAATCCTTGATTATGCGGCACGTTTTTTAAAAAATGCGATGAAATTGCAGGAACTTGCAAAAATTGCGGGAACTTGCAAAAACTGCGGTTTCATCATGGCTTCATCGCGGGGTTTGCAGCTTTTCGATGATGTTCACGTCGCGTAATTACATCACTTCATAACGTTCCCATGGCAACAGGGGGAAATGGCTGCTCTTGTGTGACGTAAACGCAACATTTTTCAACTTTCTGCTAAGATATATGTGACTTTTTTGCAACGAAAATGCGGGGATTATGAAATCATGCAAGCCCCGCATATTTATGCGCGAAAGTGCGGCGTAGTTGAAAAAATGCGGCCCCCGCATAAATATGCGGACTTGGCTGATTATGCATTGAATGATGCGATTGCATAATCGCGTTTTTCTGGAGGGACTGACTATTGGTCAAACACTGGCTGTCTCTGTGTGTGAAAGTGATATAAGAGAAACAGGCTGAAAGCTTTCTGAGTTGAACAACACTGACAAGCGTTAAGCTTTAGTGAACAGCGTTAATCATGCCATGACTGCATACCTCTATTATTCAACTACCATGTTTAATGTAACTAATGAAGTAGAAGAGAGAATGTTGTGCAATTAATTGTAGCTCTTTTAAATGTACATTCAATGTCACAACACACAAACACATCTGTAAGTAGCTGTATTTAATTGTTGTTGGTGAAAGGCTTACAACACATGCACACTGACACGTGCAGACAGTGAGTTCACAGGCTGTTAAGCATTTTTTTAATGGAATTTTTCTGCAAGAACATTTTAAAGTTCCTGTCCTCTTCCAAGCAAATTCAGAAACAGGATAGAGATGTTAGATTAGGTAACACAAAAACTCTGGCATTCAAGCAGATCAACAGATTGACAAGCACAAGGCAAGTTTGGGACTTTTTTCGATTTCCTTCGCTAGTGGCATCTGCCGCGATATTTAGCACCTTACTTGGTGTTATATTTCAAACTTTTCCCAGATACAACTTATTGCCACACTCTTCTCTCCTGCTGTTGTACATTACCATCCTCTCACTTTAGTTGACAGAAAACTAAGGGTAGCACGCCACCCACAGCTACACCTCCACTGTACTGTGAGACAGAAGCGCTGGTCATTCAACAAGCTAAAGCGCATAGCAGGTAGTTGCAATACTTTAGGTGTGAGGGGAGGCAGTACCTCAGTCAGTAGGGGAGTTGGGTTAGGAACCCATACGGACCAAAGTATGGTGGTGGACTGGTAGCTGGAGAGGTACCACTTCACCTCCTGGGCACTGCCAGGTGCGCTTGAGCAAGGCACCAAACCCCCACTGCTTGGAGCGCCTTTCCATGGGCAGCTTCCATTAGCCAGCTCTCCATTAGTGCATGTATAGGTACTGAGCATGTGTGTGTGTAATTCAGGCCTGTGTGTAATAACAACAGAGTGAAAACATTTTAAATTCCGCTTGTGGGATTAATAAAGTATACATCATTACATTGAATCCATTTCAGAATCTTATTACAGTATATGCTGTTTCCTCTTTTTGTTTTCCTATGCTGAAAGCTAAAATCCTACTGAATCCCTAAGAAAGGTCTATGTTAACATAGTCTGGCTTAACGGATGTACATTGGATGTACATTGCGGGGATAAAGCCTGACATCCACTGTGTGAGAGACAGATGTAAAGGCTAAAACACAAATAAAAAAAAGCCACAAATCTTTGGTCCATTGCGTTTATAACTGGAATTTTAACGGTATAAACTTTGTCTGTAGGCTACAGCACAACAAAGTAGTAAATAACAACAAAAAACATAATTAAAACAAACAAAAAAGGAACCATTTTATTACGTAGCCTATTTACTTTTATCAGTGCAGTGCCCGACTGTTCGGAAAGGTGGTGGTATTGCTGCTTGCAGCTTTTTTGAGAACCGGACATACAAACAACTTCACACTTGACAAGGTGTGTCCTTGGGATCTGAGCAATACACGTCAGCACATAGTCTAGCAATGCTAGAGTCTAAGCGCCATTTGGGTGCAAAAGATGACACTAACTTTTTTGTATTGTTTAAATGGAGTCAAAGCCCCATGCAATTATTATGGAAAAGCCCCAGATTTTACATAGTCAATAGTGTGACTTAAGGCAGAGATCTTCAACAAGTGGTCTGGGACCCCTGGGGGGTCCTCAGAGTCACTGCAGGGGGGCCACCAAATTATTGTCAATTTTTAAAAGTTTTTTCAAAAATGAAAATGTACCGTTTATGTGGACTGTTTAATCATTTAGTTAAACATATCCTACCTTTATCTCGTCAGCACCTCTTCATAAACATGTCTAAGAAAGCAGTCATGACAAAGCATGTTTTATGGGAAGATGTTGTCAGATGGGTTTAGGGTGATGCGAGGAATGATGAGCAGCATTGACACCAACCACAGATGTTGCAACCAAGAGATGTGGCAGGATCTGATTGATAATATACCTTGACCATGGGGAGGCATAACAGACAGGGCAGAGGGTATATAGAAATTCAGGTGGGTACACATAATTATCCTCAGACTCTGCTGTGTCCACAGTGTTGCAAACATGCTCCTCTCCTGGAATTTTTTTTCTCCAAATTTCAGGTGGCATATCCAGCAATCATCTAACATTGGTAGCAGTAAAAGGTGAACCGCTGTCTGAGCCGGTGAACCGCAATCAATGAACTTGCTACGGATGTGGCAACCCCGCTTCCGCTGCTGTACAGAGCCTTGTACAACCACGTGCTGCGTGTGACATTTGTTGTGCATGCCATGAGTCCAACATTTTTTTTTTAAAGAAAAGATATTTTCACAATTCATTAATGTTGCAAGTGGAAACTGCACCAAAACTGCGATACCACGTCATTGGGTACCCAGCAAGGTCCGCCAATCGTGAAGTAGATCAGATTTCAGAGATCAGACTTGCGAGATAATTAAAAGACAACGGACACACACATGCACAAACACACGCAGAGGTTTCTCGATTTATAGTTAGATGATAGTAGCACAAATATTCAGAAAAAATGACCAAATCAACAAAATCTGCAAGTTGGGCAGGCAAAACGCTCCGCTTTTGAAATGCTCCTAGTGTGGTGTTACGCATGGCAAAAGATCGAACAAAACTGCAGCGCACTCTTCATAACATGCGTTTGGTGTCCAGCATTTTTGCACCACCCCATAGGTCAATAGCCTACTAGTGATAGAGTTGATCAGTGAAATGTTGATCAGTGTTCCCCAAAGCCCAAGATGACGTCCTCAAATGTCTTCTTTGTCCACAACTCAAAGATATTCAGTTTACTGTCACAAAGAAGTGAAGAAACTAGAAAATATTCACATTTAAGAAGCTGGAATAAGATTTTTTTTTTTACTATTTTTCATAAAAAATAATTCAAACTGATTAATCGATTATCAAAATAGTCAACGATTAATTAGTAGTTGATAGCTAATCGATTAATCTTTGCAGATCTAGTCAGCCATTCTGTCCATTTTACACAAATTTGTGTGCTTCATGAAGCGTCCTTTGGCCATCACTAGTTAATACACAAATGTGTGTGTAAAATGTAAGAAAATAGACTTGAAGCCCAAATAGTGGCCTATGTACACAGTTGTATTGATTAAAATAGAAGTGTATCTGCTCCCTTACACCCATGTGAGACAGACAAAATGTGTCTGAAGCCCCTCCTGTGTAGACAGTGTCAATCAACATTTCAAGGCCTGACCCTATCACAACTTTCCATTTGGCTCTGCAGTTGTAAGACATTTTTGACACTTTAGGCGTCGTCAAAGCAGGCGGACAGGCTGGCATACAGAGACAGAAGCTGGGAAAAAAGATTTGCTTGATCACTGCATGTGGAAACACTGCTTGTCTGCAGACAGCAACTATTCCGCAAAGGTGGTAAAGGAGTGCTCAAACAACTTGGGATTTCTATTCAGTGTTTGTCT
Organism: Sander lucioperca; assembly: GCF_008315115.2. Lineage (NCBI taxonomy): Eukaryota > Metazoa > Chordata > Actinopteri > Perciformes > Percidae > Sander > Sander lucioperca. The sequence continues at coordinate 4,426,663 of NC_050173.1, forward strand.
ACACAGTCTGACAACCTGACACAAAACTTCCTAGACTACCGTGTTCATTTTACTTTTATTTCCAATACTTCTTTCCCTGTCTGACTCTCTACACAAATATAAAAACTGTATCGTATGTATAAATTGAAAGTCCAGAAAAACAAGGACACCTACTGTTACATACTCAGTGTTTGTCACTACCAGCAAACCTGATTCATTACACGGAGCCATTTCATTCAATTTAAAACTCCATCCACTGAGAAATTTTATTTTAACATTTTTAAACTTATTTTCTCTCATTTACGCCTGTTTTTGAATTAATACACAAAGGAACTTATTTTCTTACTGGGTTAATTGTCACATAGTCTCACTTTGCCAGACTCTTCCACAGCGCTGTGGAGGAGGGTCTGGCTAGTCCACACAGCATTCCAGGATGGGAGAAAAACGTGCTCTGGTTTATTGGCATTTCTTTAAACCAATCACAATCGTCATGGGCGGCTCTAAGTGCCGGACAGAGCCGCGGTGCTGATGCAAAATAGACTTGGGAAGGAGTTTTGGTGGATCATGTGTACGTTCAAAAGTTGTTTTAGTCGTGCAACAGAAAACTCAGATTGGACAGATAGTCTAGCTAGCTGTCTGGATTTACCCTGCAGAGATCTGAGGAGCAGTGAACCATAGTTAACTGCTTTTAGTTTAAAAGTTTAAAATTCCAACACAAAGAAAGTGGAAGCTAATGGACATCCGGCCGAAAAGAGTGAAATCCGGCAAAATCTTCGGCGACGGAAGCAAACAGAAATGGAGCGATCCCGGAAGTGGAACATCATGGATACAGACTAATTGTCACAATAAGCAATGTAACACCTAGTTATAAAAATTATGGTTTCCACCCTCAAATTTTAAATCAAAGGATAAAGGTGTATCCTGCTATCGGGGTAATCTTGTGAAAAAAAGCAGTGTGTGCAGCTGTGACTTCATAACGACTGCAGCATGGCAGGGCGACAGTGTTAGGCTTTAAATTGGATTAGATTTATTTTTGTCTGTTTTAGAAGTGAACCTACTCACAAAGCTTTTGGTTTTTGCTCAGAACAGAATGGCTGACTAGAGCTGCAAAGATTAATCAATTAGTTATCAACTAGGAATTCATCGTGGACTATTTTGATAATCGATTAATCGGTTTGAATTATTTTTTATGAAAAATAGTAAAAAAAAATAAATAAATCTTATTCCAGCTTCTTAAATGTGAATATCATCTAGTTTCTTCACTCATTTGTGACAGTAAACTGAATATCTTTGAGTTGTGGACAAAGCAGACATTTGAGGACGTCATCTTGGGCGTTTAGGGGAACACGGATCAACATTTTTCACCATTTTCTGGTATTTTATACATCAAACAACTTATCGATAGATTCATTGACAATGAACATAATCAATAGTTGCAGCTCTATGGCTGACTGATGATGTGTAGAAGAGAACCTGGAGCCCCTCTACTAGTGTTCTTCCATACTATGCACAAATGAGTACTGCATACTATCTGTTGTAATTTCATCTTTAGTCATCAATATTCATGATGTTCATCTAATTATCTCAAAAACTATGCTCAAAGAAAAATTCAATTTGATAGATGAGGAGGAGCAGGGGGTCATCATCATCCTGCATCTTGTCCCCCAAGACACCCATCCTATTTGATTAATCAGTTAAATAATGAATGTATGAATGAATGGATACATTATTTATTTATTTTCACATGTAGTCACTTAATTACAACTTAACTAAAATCCTTTTTTCCTTGTCAAATCAAGAATGTTAAATGTATTTATAATGTGTAAAATAATGTGTGTATTTTAAAAATTTAAAAACACATAAAATAAAATCATGAAAATAATAAAAAGAAGAGCTAGCAGAAATAAAGTAAAAGAATAAAACACAATACAAACCATCTCACTATTAATATGCAGGAATTGGAATTGTTTCCATGGCAGCAAAAAAGCAGCGCTGACTTGGTTGCTAGTTAGGAACATTGTGTGTGTGTGTGTGTGTGTGTGTGTGTGTGTGTGTGTGTGTGTGTGTGTGTGTGTGTGTGTGTCTTTACAGTGTGTGAGATAAACTGCCTATGCATGACAGAGGGGGGTGAAATAGTTTGTCAGTAAGTGTAAACACTAATAATCTGCATATTTGTGTGTGAGTGTATTCAACAAGGGTTGACAAAGTGCATTATCACCTGGCAGTACTTATGCCTTCCAAAATAACTAGTGTTTCTTTTTTTTCTTTTTTAAAGGTGAGTAAGTAATTACCCTGGAGTTCCAGTGGTTTAAAAATGGATTTATACTAGGACTGTCAAAAGATTCATTTTTTTTAATCGCTGAATTTCTATAGTTAATTGCATGTTTTATCACATGATTAAAATTCTATTATTTTGCATTTCAGAACCGTTTTTAAGTACATATTAACAATGGAAAGCAATTCTTACCAGTGTATCTTGATTGGGAATCAAATTAATGCAAAGAAAGTGACTTTATGAACTAGATTTTAAGATTTGTATTTGTTTATTATTTATTTATTTACTGTAAACAAAAGAAAAATCTGTGAATCTAGTCACATATTTCAATCTAGAGTCAATAAAGTGTGCAGTAACTCCTAAATCATTTTGATTACTCACTGACGTCCAGTGATCACCTTGCATCACTTTGCAGCAGTTCCAGTTTGGCTGCTTTCTCCGTGTCGTACAGGCTGTGTATGTGAAACTACTGTCCCCCTCGACGGCAATGTGTAAGACGGGTCAGAACATGTCAACCGTAGTACGTCTTTAAGACCGAGTCTTCTACGATGCTGACAGGTCTGCAGTTAGTTGCCACCCATTTTGCAAGAGCTGTAGTAATTTTTTGGGATTTGGTTTCATCTGCAGGTCAGCAAGTAGCACTCTCCAAAATAGTGCTTTGCCTGAGCCTGCTAGCATCAACCTGAGTCACGTTAACTGTACTACTATGCTTAGCTCGTAGGTGGTAGCTCAAGCTTGACGTGCTTCGGTGATATTTTAATTCGGCTTTACACAATGTGCATATGGCTTTCGACCCCTCCGGGAGTTTTGGAAAATAAAAAGCGCCCTTCAGAATTTCGTTGCTGCTGTCTTTCTCCATCATGCCTGCAGCCTGCAGCAGCAGGATGTGTTGTTACGAGGAAGTATGGCAAAGGGTCAAAATAGTAGCCTGTTTGGCACAACACAAAGCTGAGTGAAGTGAAAGTAAATTAATAAATGGCAGCATGCGATTAAAAACAATGAATCAAATGAATGCTGACAGTCCTAATTTATACGTGATGCATTGCCTGCATGTCAGCTGCGGCGTTGCTACAGGGCCTACCGGTTGGCTACACGTGAAGGCTCCATAGCTACACTGTTACCCCTTATACCATAGTCTGGGTGAATACTTGATTCTGATTGGCTGCAGGGTGTCCATAAAAAAGTGATGTAGGACACCTACTAAAGGAGTTCTGGTGAAACTGACTGTTTACCGTTCGAAATTAATAAATAAATGCGCTGGCTACATCAGCTGTGAGTAACCATAGCAACAGGCAGTCAAAGTATCCGTTTACAATTTATTGTAACAAACTTACATCTAGTTAGCGTAACGTTATACTAGTACAACAATGAGCGACTTCGTTATTTCTTTTAACCTTTTTGGAGAATTTGACAACTTCAATGACTGGGATGCTGCTGAAGAAAGAAAAATTGTAAATATAACGGAGAAACGGCACAAGGAGATAACACCAGGAGAATTGAATCAAACAGAAGACGAAAAAGATGAGATCAACACAAAACAAAATACGAAATGGGCAGTAACTACACTCAGATATTTTATTGTTCAAAAAGAAATGGACTCCAGCTTTGAGAAATACACCGCCGATGCTCTGAATGAGACCCTGCGGTTGTTTTATGCTGCTGTCCAGTCAACCAAGGCAGGGGGAGAGTACAGCGTTTCAAGCCTAAGGAGTCTGAGAGCCGGTATCAACCGTCATTTAACGGAATTCAATATTATAACTGACACCAGATTCATGACCAGTAATGCAGACAAATAAATCTTAACTCCAGGCTGCACAATTAATCGAATATTAATCGCATTCACGATTTTGGCTTCCCACAATTTTTGGCTTCCCACAATTTTGGCTTGCTATGGTTGAATAAACATGATCACCTAAACAAGAGCTTCAAACTCAATTTTACTAAGGGTCAGACATGTATAGTTTATTGACATGCTTTTATTTATAAAAAGTCAAATATCTTTGACTGTATTATTGCATTCTCATATAGCTTTCTCACTTACAGTTTTGGCCTCATAAAGCCCTAAAAAAAGTTGGAAAAAAAGTCCTGAGTCATTATAGAAAAAAGCGACAAAAACGGTGGAAATAGCAACAAAAATGCTGGAAAAGGTGTAAAAATTGACTAAAAATAAGCCAAAAACGTTGGAAAAAGCGACAAAAACAAGGTGGGCAAAAATTTATTGTGAACCTAAATTGATATGTGGGCCGGGTCACAATCTGCGAGGGGCCAGATTTGGCCCTTGGGCCTTAAGTTTGACACGTGGCCTATGAAATTGACGTTTAAAATGCGCGCTCTGCCAGTGATATTGATACTTAGCACAGCGGCTTGGAGTGGCTTTGAGTGAAAAGGTGGAGGGAACAAACAGCTCTGTGAGGGAGTAGTGTAAATTCTCATCGTTCCACTCAGCTCACATGCTCTGATGGAAACAACAATTGTGTCCGATATCAGGCAACCTGAAAAGGTACCTCAACTGCAGTGATGGCAAATGAGTGGAATGTGAGTTGAAAGTGATTGACCCCACTTAACTCTGGTGAATCAGGATGAGGACCAACGGTCAATCCTAAGGATTGTAGCCATCTCACTACTTAATCTTTAAGAGCCGTCAGCCTTTTTAGCCTTTCGTTATACACTTTTGACCTGAATGACTTTTTTGCTGACAACACTGGGAATAAAGCTTTTGTGTCTTTCAGTCAAGCTTCTCTTCACAACTCTCAACTTTTCATCTTTTGCTGAGCTTTGTTAGGGATTTTTAAACTGTCAGCATCCTGCAAAATCCATTTTCCCTCATTGACAATTATTAAAATGGGCACCAATTTTTTTGAGCCAGGTCATTTTCAGTGTTATTTAACTAAAATGGATGGAGTCTCTGTCTGTCTATATATATGTATGAGGGGATGCATATACTCTAGCACACTCTATGCACGTATGCGTCTACGTAACATACTCTATACAATTAGGGCAGTGTCGGCTGTGAAGTTGTTTGGATAAGTGGTTCTTGAGCATCAATCGGCCCATTCCAAACAGGCAAAATTTCAACGGGCACTGCACTAGTTAAAAATTACAATGCTCCACTTCTGAATTGTTCCCGATGTGGTATGACCCACGGTGGAGGACAGAACAAAACCACAGGCTAGCCGGAATGCGGCGCATCTATACCTGGTGGGATCTCGGTGTTACTGAACATAAATATACCCTTCCCTTTAGAGGACAGACAAAAATTTGCTTCAGATGGAAACAGATTTGACACTAACGCCAGGAACACAACGCATTCTGAAGCACCGCGAATAGCCATGAAGTGTAGATTCGTGCCTGATCGCGCCCCTGGCTGTTTGTACCAGATATTTTGTAAAGTATCCGGCTGCACTGTGTCCTTCCTGTATGTGATTACCTGTCTGGCTTGACACATTTGCTCGCAAAAGAAATAGAGGAGATGCCAAAACGATCGCGCGTGGGCAGGCACGGCTGCTCCGCGCCTGATCACAGCCGGTGTGGCCAGACAGATTGAATAACATGGGCCCCGAAATGAAATGGCTCCGCTTTGCGGCTATTAACGGTGCTTGAGTGTGTTTCAATCATTTAACTTGTATGTTAGTAGTCTTGTATATGTGGACAGAGAGGAAGTTAGTTTTACGTTGCTTACAGCCTTTGTGGCAATTGTGCTTGCATTATCTCTCCTCATAGCCACAATCTGATTGTACTTAATACTTAATACTACAGTCCACTATGGAGATAGATAGCCAATCTGTTTAACCTCCTGAGACCCACGCTTTTGTTTGGTATGCGTTTTAAATATGTCTAGCTATTTGGGATTAGTGGGACCTGGTAAGTATAAAAACTAAGCTATGTCTTTGAACAAGATGTAGTTTTTGAAAAAATATAAAGATGTCCTCATAGGCAATGGGTTTATTTTACTGTATAACACAATAAAGTCACCAGTGTGTAAAACTGTTTATTTCAATGCCTAACCATGGCTGTGCAAAAACAACATTTTAAACAGTTTAACAAAAGGTTGCCAGTTCCAAACCCCTGGTGAGATGGCACAAAAACTTGGCCTAATCACAGCTGGCCTGTCAACCCAAACGCACACATTTCATTTCAACATTCATGGGGACATGTATTAAGAAGAGGGTCCTCCCTAAGAGATTTTTTAGCATTAAACACTTATTTTCCTGCATTGTGATGAATTGTCATGCACCTATTTCTACCCTTTTCTGCATCAATTTATGGCGAACATGTCTTTATTTATGTAAAGGTAAACACAGGTGACAATTCAAAATTTAAATACACATTCTGGCATTCTGTATTGCTTCCAAATATTTATTCTCCTGTAGATTAACTTTTATCATTAATCTCTGCTGAGTCAACACACATGTAGGCATGATTTACGCTTCTCTCCCCTTTTGTATCTTCTGTTTGGGGAAGAAACCTCTTTAAATGTGCACTTATTCACCTCAATGATACGTTAATTAATTTTAATTAATGTATAAAGCCCTGGACTGTAATAGCTTAATGTGTTTCAGCATGATTTCTGCTAATGTTCAAAACTTTCTGCACATTTAAAATATAAATTATCCCATATGTGTTCTCTTAAAGGTGCAATATGTAATACTGACAGCTAGTGTTTAAAATAGTTACTGCAGTCCAAATTCTAAATACTGGAGAGAGTCGTCTCCCCCGCCCCCTCCTCCCCAGACTCGAAGTTCACGGATGTTGCCAGGTTTAGAACACTGCATCAATGTTGCTAGACACTAGTCTTACATAGCCAGACATTATTCCACAGCACAGCAGAGTAGCTAACGTTAGATGCTGGCTATGTTGACAGTCATAAAAGCCCATGCTCACGCGGAACTCTGTATCCGACTGACAACCACCATATCTCGGTTTAAAATTATGGCAACAGCCGCTAAAACCACCACTACCTCGCCGTCCTCTCTACCCGACTGACAGACACACTTCCTCGGCTTAAAATTACGGAAACAACTGCTAAAAATATTGCAAACTCATGGTCCTCTCTACCGATTTACAGCCACCCACCGTTTGTTGGCTACGGGCGCTAACAGGCTACATGTTGTAAACTTGCCTGGTCCTCTGGTAACGTTAGCAGTTAAGGCGTGACTAGTCGGGATCACTTCACTGGCTGTTGCTCAATTGTTTTGCAAGTAACTAACTCGAGTAACGTAACTATTAAATTCAATGTGAGTACACAAATTTTGAAATGACTAAAATTGCCCGTCCCTAGTAACATTAGCCGTAATAAATTAGCCAGAAGCTAATGCTTACCTGTTCAGGAGGAAATTAACCAAGTCTGCGCCCTTTTGGGCTCTAAGCTGTCTCCATCTTTCAAATACATGTCCAATATTTACCCGGGGTTTGTTACATCTCTGGTCATGCAACTGTTAGAAACATGCCTACGTTTTTTAGGTCGGGTAGAATCTATCTCCATTGATGCCGTTGTTTGTAGCGCGCTGGGTTTGTGTTTTTACAGACCATCTGGCAACCTGGCCCTGGCTGTCAGAATGGGCAGTTGATACCAACACACAGGCCAAAACACAAACAGACATTCCTTCACGGAATGGGAAATTTCTAATTTGAAAATACTGGCTTTAGTATTTTTGTCAGAAAACAGTGTTTCAGCATGTTACCTTAATATCTGATGTCATTTTTGGATTTAATACAGTAAATATATTACATATTGCACCTTTAAGTTTTGGAGAGTTGTATATTTTGAGAAAAAAAAGTCATAATATTATGAGAATAAACTATTTCAATATTTTAAGAAAAAAAAGTCATAATATTATGAGAATAACTATTTCAATATTTTAAGAAAACATCCACCTGCCTGAAACTTCATTTGGCCATCACTAGCAATATTGGATCGATTAGACCTTGACCATTGGCAAAACGCACAACCACTTCCCCAAATGTAATTACACATCGGTCTTGTGGGAGCTCCTTAAAATCCCTAGTGTGAAATTTACCATTATGAAAGTATAAGTAGAGTGTATCATTGAGGAGGTATGTGATTTTCTTCTCATTTATCATAATCTTGGAATTAAATAATACTAGAGATATTATTACTCACCCCCTCTGGAGTTGAGTTGTAATATATAATATCTCATGCTTGCCAATTTATAAAAAATATATTTCAGTTAAGTATGGCATACTTATAGACTTAAACTTAAAGGAATATGCCACCGTTTGTTGAAATAGGGCTTATCATGGTCTCTCCTAGATGTAGATAGGTGGGCAAACACATTTTTTGTCTCAGTGCATGCGTTGTCTTAGTCCGGCAACGCCGCCGCTAGCTTAGCTGAGCATAGTGAATGGAATCCTTTGTTGCAGGTTAGCATGTCGTGAGTAAAAGTGAGCCAACAACAACAAAAAAACAAATAGCAATGCAGATTGAAGACTAGGTGATTTTCTAGGCAGATATTTACTTGGGACTATATTGGGGCGAAGCACAGCCGAGGCACTAGTACTTGGGCGCAAAGATATCACGCGACACCTGAAAAACCCCAACTTCCGTCAACATACCGTCGTGACCTGCACAGAGTATCTTCACTTTTGGATTGTGTTGAGTTTCAGAAGTTACAGCTACAGTTACAGCAAACATGGTAATTACCTGCATAGCAAAAGGTTGTGAGAACAAGCAAAGGACATACACAAATGTCATGTTTCACAGAATTCCATTGATGTGGAACGGAGAAATAAATGGCTAGCTACTCTGGATATCTCTACTACTCTCTCGACAAAATTAACCAGTATCGTGTTTGCACTATTTTGCACCAGAGGACTACGTTGAAAAAATGCAACATGCGCCCAGAAAGACGGTAGTACGTCTGAAGGATACGGCCGACCCATCCATTTTCAAAGCACAGGCAAAACAAAGTGCACCTGTAAGTTGTCTTTTATTACTCTTCCTTACGTGAATCTGTGTCTTTATTCAGGTGTAAGATGAGAAGCTGAGAAGCTGTATATAGAGTATGGTTCAAATTGCCTCCTCTAGTATAACCTCGAGTTCAACCTGTTTAACATGAACAACCAGACTGAAAAAAATCGCTGTTATCGTTACCTGTGTAATGAAATGACTGAGGGCTAGCTATATTTCTCTCACTGAGTTAGGCTGGTTCTGTTGACTCAGGAGTTGTAGTATACCTACCAGTGGTGTAGTCTACGTGATATGCAGGTATTGAGAATGGGGAGATGTTTTCACAACACAGCGCCCCGCCCCCTTCCGCCAATTTGGGAGGATACCTGCCAGCACGGCCACCACGTGTTCAATGTTTGTCGGTAGCAGAGGAGGTTGTTGCAATTCCGCACTATTTTCGAATGCCTGCTGTGTAAAAAAAACTGCTCCAGTGTCTCACACGATTGTCGTGGAAACCATAGTATAGATGTGTTACCGTTTTTTCGTTTCCCTACATGGATAAAGCATGAAGGAGAGCATGTCTGCGATGTGACAAGGAGACGATGGATTTCACAAGCCCCCAAGAGTAAGATCCTTTTAGTTTAATATTAAACAGCCCCGAAGTCACCATCACCAAACCCACCAGACTCCATGTAAATAATCTCCTTTTAGCGTGTATAGAGCCAGCATATTTCCACATGTAAATGGGTGAATTAAGGGTTTATTTCAACCAAACCAGAGTGGTGATCGTTGGAACAGTGGAAAGATGAACCAAGACGGCTTTTTTGAAGTTTAATTTTTTTTCTGTCCACTTTGAATGAAGTGTTTTTTCCGATGATAAAAGCACTGAACAGTCTGTTTATGTAAAGTTTCTATTATAGATCTTGTCCTATCAGAGAAGGTGAGTCAGTTGACTGAGTAGTAAATGAGCACTGGTATTAACTCTCGAGACTGTAGGCAGCTACCCAGCTAATGCAGTGACTCTGAATTATAGCTGGAACCCTTTTCTTCCTACATGAAACACTGATAGTGTCCGGTCTCTAATTTCATAATGCCTAATTAGTCCTGTGATACTACCTTCAACTTGCTCTAATTAATGGCAATGACTATCTAATATGACATTGCTTTCCTGTGCTTTTGAATCCTGTTCCTGTATGTTTTGCCTTCTGAATTTTTAGAGTAACAATTTTCATTTATTGTGACATTCATCAATCAGGGTGAGCTGAGTGATGTACAGCAAGAGCTACCAGAACCTGAGGAATCCTTTTGCCTGTTTGCGGGTTTACCACAATCAACCCCCCAGAAATCCCAAACTGCCATGTTCAAGGTTCCATTGCCTTTGCAGCTGACAAGTTCTGCACAGATAGCAACATGCACTAAGCCATGTTTTGCCCTTGCACCCACATGGACACACCAATCGGTAGGCTAATGAACCCTTTCTCATGTTATAGTTACATGTACTGTATGAATGCAAAAATTCCTAAATAACATGAAATCTATTTGTTTTGCAGGACACTGCGTCTTTGTCTACCATGACAGCTGTGTGCGGTCCAAGAAAGAGCATAACCTTTGATATGAGTGCCCATGTTGCGTGATATCTATGATCCATGATGGAAGTTATGAAATGGTTACAGTTATTGTTTAGTCATTCTGCTGGCATTTACGTGTAACACGTTCAAATGCAGCCATAGAGCAGTCAAATGATTGTCAGTTTACTCTAAGTCTGTTTTATGTGAGGTGACTAACGCATTGTACTCAAACACTGGAATGCAAATTTGAGTAATAACAAAATATTTCAATGTGGATTTGTCACCAACAGGAACCACACCATATTGATCCCGCTGAAATGGACATCAGCTCAACATCTGCCTTTGATGTCAGCATGACATCAGAGCCGGCTACTGAGCAAGCGGACATCAGTTTAGTTCCTCTGTCATGCCCCTCCACCTCTACCACAGGAAGCTCAGCAAGCCTGTCTGGACCACACGGAGGATGGGAGGAAAGGAAGTGGATGGTAAACGAGTCCAAGCTAATGGAACTCTTTCAAAATTGTACAATTTGCGGAGTAGCAATGTGCGAGCTCAACCACAACATAAACAAAAATTGCCAGCAGAATACAAATCACATGGAAATGCAACAATGGACACACTGGGGAATGGAAGTCATGTCCCAATACTCGGGCAGTGCTGGGAAGGATACTTTCAAAACATATTCCGTTACAGAATACAGAATACATGCCCACAAATGTAATTTGTAACGTATTCCGTTACGTTACTCAATCTGAGTAACGTATTCTGAATACTTGGATTACTTCCACATTGAATTCCATTTTATAAGTGTAGGAATGTGGCCATCACATGCAGCTTACTAAACAGGCCTATTCTGTTGTGTTCTTCTGTTCTAACTGGCTGAATGTGTACCTGAACAAGCAGATAGATTTTTGTATTTGTAGTCCCGAACTGCATACTACAAAAATCTAACCGCAGTCTTGCTACCACGAGCTAATTTTAGCTAACGTTAGCTAGCATGTCAAACGGAGCTAGTCGGTCTTTCAACGGCTCTGGAGCTAGTAAATCAGCACATAGGAGAATGTAAAGTTGCACGTCAACTATAAAATAGCAAGGTGACCAGTGAAACTACAGCAATCTGCCGCCGCTCCAGGACCTATACGCCACCAGGACTCTGAAGTGTGCTGGAAAGATTGTGGCTGACCCCTCCCACCCCGGACACATGCTCTTTGAGCCACTCCCCTCTGGCAGGAGGATGAGGTCCATTAGGACCAAAACCTCACGCCACATAAACAGTTTTTTCCCCTCCGCCACTAGCCTTCTAAACAAGGCTCGGAATCCATCCTGACTCTCTCCACACCCCACCTCTGGCTCCTCATGCCACTGTACCTACTCTGCTGTAGCGTCCCTTTTCACTACTGTTTAACTTATTTTACTATTTATTTAAATTTATTTTATCGTTATTAATACGTACTGTGTGTATATGTTTATACTTATATTGTTTATATCTTTTTATCCTTCTTATATTTGTATGTGTGACATGCTCCAACAACACCATGACAAATTCCTCGTATGTGCAACGTACTTGGCAATAAAGCCCTTTCTGATTCTGATTCTGATTCAGACGACTACCCTTGGCTAATTAAAAAAAAAAACTTACTTTACTTCTTCAGGTTGGAGGTGGAGTGATTTGGACGCTGAAAGGAGGTTGGTTGCTGGCAAGCAGAGGTTGCACTGCACAGTTATATTTCATTCTCCCTGTTCTTTCTTTAATGTGAAATGCTGTTTGAATTTCCAAGATAGAAACGCATTCCTGCCCTGGCTCTGTTTTGCCGGTTCAGGCTCCATCTCTACCTCTATCAGTGATCATGCAAATAGCTAATTTTTTTCATTTTCATATTGGGGCTTCTGGGAAATGCATGGAGTTTCCATAATCTATTCAGAGAGTGAATAAACTCGTGAAATAGAGAAGTATCGTCATGTAATCCATTGATTTCAACAATGTTTTAAACAACTATTTAAATTGTAACTGTAACGGAATACAGTTACTAATAATTTGTATTCTGAATACGTAACGCCAGTACATGTATTCCGTTACTCCCCAACACTGACTCGGGGAATGGCTGAAAATAACCTCCTTTCAGCAGCAGCCACACTTCTCACAGGTGTAACATACACAGACATTGCTGACTGGGCTGGGCTATTGAATCTTCAGCTACCCCACAAAACCACATTCTACAACATACAGTCAAGCTACCTCACTCCTGTCATCAGCAAAGCCTACAAGAAGCAAGAAAGAATCATCAAAGCCAGACTCATCTGCCAGAATCTGGATGGTGAGGGTGTGCACGTCTGTTGGGATGGGAGAAGCGACAGCCCAGGCCATTCGTGCAAATACACCACATATTCATTCATGGATGACTCTACCAACCAGATTGTTGTGTTCGATTTGATTCAGGTAAACAAACAAACAAAAACAGTCAATAATGGACACAAACCTTCATTAAATATTGTCTAAAATGTCATCATCTGTTTGTCCCGCTTAGGTGACCCAAGCCAAAAATTCTGTCGCCATGGAACCGATGGGTTTCAAAAAAGGCCTGGATAAGCTTTTAGATGACAGGATTGAGGTGAAAGTGGTGACCACAGACAGACATCCCTCCATCAGGAAGATGATGTGAGAGGACTATCCTTACATCACACACCAGTTGACCCATGGCATGTAGCAAAATGTGAGTCTATTAGTCTAACATCATCCACAACCCCTAACACTTATTCTGCTTTGTTGTCTGTGATCCTCTGTGTTTGACAGGTACCATAGGAGAAAAACCTTTTGTATGCACATTGCCTGAAGTGCACTTTCATTCTAACATTTTTCTGTTTTAATTCAGGAATAAAAAAGAAATTGGTTATGGGATCTAACCGTAATCATTGCAAGGACCTTGCTCCGTGGGTAAGAAGCGTGAGCAACCATATGTGGTGGAGCTGCAGCTCCTCTAAAGGAGATGAAAAGGTACAAGCTTATTGCATACATGTAAAATGCACAGTGCAACTGATATCAGTAATCACAGATAGTTGACACAAACAAAATTATAGCATGCATTTTTTCAGATTCAGTTCGAAAGGAATGTAATGTTAAAATGATTTCTGCTTGTGCTCTAATGTAATTATCAGGAGTTGCGTAGGCGATGGACGTCCATCCTCCATCACATATGCGGTGTCCATCGATGGGAGGAAAACGGAATTGAATACAAATGCTACCACGCTGACCTCTCATGAGATGAACAGCTTTAGAAGAAATGGTTGCCACAGGACTCACTTGCCTACAAAGCCCTCTTTGAAGTTGTGCTGAACAAGCGTCTACTGAATGATCTGGAGCAAATGACGCTGTTCAAGCATACAGGTATGTCAGATTCAGTTGTCTCTGGTCTGCACAAAGGGGCACTTCACATCTTTACCCTCCCCCTCCACTTCAACTTTCCCTGGCCCTACTCTGCAATGTAGACACGATGGCTGAGAGGACAAGTGAGGGGGCATGCCCTGAAACTTTCCCAGTGCCTACATTTTACCCTAGTCCAAACTTATACTTATATAAACTTAGACTATTTCCAGTCTTGTACAGATCATGCACACAACTTTCAGTAACTTGTATACATTTTCTAATTTCTACTGTCAATTTTGATTCATGTTTTACCAGGACAACTCAAGGTTTTCCACAACGCCCTGCTGAAGTACTGGCCGAAACGCCTGCATTTTGAGTACCAATTCATGCAGGCACGCACAATGTTGGCCATTATGGACCATAATGAAAATCATGACTCACCACGTAAACAGGAAGCAACAGCAGCTGGTAAGTAACAAAAACATGCCAATTATAAGTTCTCCTATGACCAATTGAAGATATCTGTTACTTTTCACATCTGAAAAGGTGAAGGTAAATGAGGTTTGAACTCTGATAAAGTAGAACCTGAACCACGTTTCACATTTCAGCAATAAAGATGTCTGTACTGATTTAAAAATAATATCTGGCCTTGACTTACTGTATATCTGACCAAATTAATGTTTTAGAATGTAACAATGCTGGTTCTGGTATAACATGCCAATGATAATGGATATCTGACAGACCAAATTATTTGAACTCATCCATGACGTTTTAATTTCAGGCCTCCAAAGACACAACATTGTGTACCAAAAGCAGTCCAAACAAGATTGCAAGACCTATTTACACGAAGACAACCCAAACTTTCAGAGATGACCTTATGGAGGAAATTATTAAAAGAAGACTGGACCCCTCTATCAAATATAAAGACTCATCATCGCACATCCAAGTCCGGTGTCTGGCAGCAAATATTGGCCTCCTTCCAAAACCCAGCAAGGAGGACGTCATAGAAGGCCACACATCCAGATTCAAAAATTAGTTGTAGACTTTCAGTGCCTTCTCCCAGTCATAATTGTGTCATTTTATTGTCATATGTTTATTCATAATAATAAATAACAGGATTTCACAGTTTTCTCTTCTGTTTTGGTTAATCAGCATGCACATAGACTTAGATGTGGTACTTCTATAGTAAATCTCTTCGTTTTATCACGTTTATCACATTACCAGAGTTTGTTAGATCAAGTAAACAGATGAAAGGTTTCACAAATACTTTGTCCATGAAAGTAAATCTTTATTTCAATAATTAATTTACATCATATTTATTGCTTCTTCTGCCTCTTGCCTCTTTTGACAGATAGCTACAACCACACAATGGCAATGGTGTTCGATTTCCTCTGCCCAATGTCTCTCCCTCCAGGTCCCATTCCAGCACAACACGATAAGCCACCAACCTATATTGCCTGTGAAAACAGAAACTCTGTGTGAGTACAGGTCTAATATGGGTCGATCTATCCCGTAAAATAACCATGAAAAATGTTTACAATAATCACTTGCTCTGTGGACAGTTGTCCATTGGGTCCATTCAGCGAGGGGCGTTTTTTCCAGTTGACTTTATCACACGGGGAAAAAAAGTCGAGGACCGCAGGATGGATCAACGCTGAGAAATCCTCGGGAGCTGTGACACACATGTGGGAACGCTCATCTTGATCTGACACATTGAGCCTGGTCATTGATGGCAGTACCTTGTCCCGGTCGCCACAGCACAGACACTCTATTTCAGTTGGCATAGGTTGGCATATTCCCCCACAAGAACACCACTAGCTCGTGTTGGCTCTCCTCCTCACGTCCTCAGGCTGTTGAGCGACCGCAACCTCCTCCTCCTGTCGTTCTAATTCCAAAGCACGCAGCTCCTCTTCTGAAAACTCTGGTTCGTAGAGGTATGGTTCTGGATCTTGACTGTCTGAGAAGTCATCCTCTTCGTCTCTCACAAAATCTGCCATGTTCATCGACATTCACTGTAGGAAAAATAGCCAGCTATTATTCACGCCGGTATATTGATGGAAGTTGGGAGTTTTCAGGTGTTGTGTGATATCTCTGCGCCCAAGGCAGTGATTCCAGTAAACATATTCTTTGTTAATCTTTACAATCATTCCCCGAAAGAACCAAGCAGGCCTGGCTTGTTGCACGATCCAGATTTTCTTAAAATTTTTCAGCATGTTGCTAGCTCGAAGGTTGTTGTTTCCGGTAGCGAACAAAGTTTAAGAACGGCAACACACAGAGAGCAGAAGGTGAGGGATATCCGGCGTGTGAGCCATGGCATCAGGTAATTATCCTGAAAATGTACTTCCGTTGATCCAGAATAATATAAATTAGCATCTCTAATACAGTGATAGTAAAGTTGAATATGGCCTTAATATAAAAACAGCTGAATGCAGAGCTGCATATGAATGTATGTATGTATGTATAGATGCTGCAGCTATTTATACTCCAAGAGAGTGGGGTGAAATTAATGCAGTGGATATAGTGGTGACAAATGTCATTGAGAACAACAATGGCTGCAGGGAAAGCACATCAAAGCGTTCTGAGGTAATGAGAAGAGTTTTGAAACTATTTTACTGCACTGAATTAATGTTTACTTGCTAAATCAAACAGGAAATAAGAGAGAGGAGATCAGACAGATATAATGTATGTAGGGTATCTCTAGTCTTAGCCTTTGTGCCTGTGCTGACTGGTATTCTCTGACCTAGTTTGTCACACCCAAACACAAAGAGATCCATCATCATCCCAATGCCCAATACATCTTAACAAGGCTGCCAAAATGACTACCACCCTATTGTACTTACCCCTGTGGCAATTACATGTTTAATTAAGTACTCCCATTTAGCATTTCACTCCTACAACATTGTTTGACCCATGATGGACAATGTAAAAAGAAAAGAGCAGCAGAACAAGATATAGGCCTTTTTATTCCACACATTCTAATTCCTTTTCAAAATCTGGTGCCTACACACAATGCAACTTGGTCACCGAAAGTTAGATACAGATTCATCGATGATGCCATTACACCTCCATATGTAGTTAGGACTTTGACTTTCAGTAGTGATTGCCAAATGAAGGTTCGTGAACCATTTTCTTTATTTTCTGCGCCCACTAGATTAAGCTTTTGGTTTAAAGAAAAAGGCTTAAGGAATGGCAATTCAATGTGCTTTCAACCCTTTGTTGAACAGAGAGCACCATCTCTAACTTTCTGTAGACCCCAGATACTGCAGTCACACATCACAATCAACCATCATTTTGAACACAAGGACTCCCCAGCTGTACTGCTTGTACATGTACTGTATGTATGACGGACCCAACACAACTCCAACATCATGATTTACATCATCACCTGGGGCCTCATCATTGCGTACACACAAAAAAGTGCGTATGCCACTTTCTAGGCATAAACTGGGATTTATAGAAAATAAAACTAGACAAGGAAGTGTTTGTACAATTAGGAAACTGTGACTCATGCATACGCACATTATGCAGGCAGAGGGAAACAGCGACTATGCAGGCAATATAGTGAAATAAATAAAATATGTTCTATTGACAATTTCCCTCACTGATTTGGAGGCCATATCATTTCCCAAATGTAATCGTTTGTCTGCACTCATATTTTACAAATTTCCTTTTGTAAATCAAAAGCATTTTAATTTCATCAATGTCCAAATTATCTGTGATGCAAATCGGATTCTGATTACCTAATGTAGCTTGATGGCCTGGCTCCACACATGAGCCATTTCTACTAAGACACATCGGTGTAGGGAACAGACTTGAAGCTGAAGCTGTGCATGATGGTCGGCTACTTGGTGGTTGGTCCAAGTAGTGATGGCCAAATGAAGCTTTGTGAACCGTTTTCTTTATTTTCTGAGCCCACTAGATAGCGCTCTGAGTTCAACAAAGCACACTGAATTGCAATTCCTTGAGCCTTTTCTTTAAACCAAGACCCCCATCTAGTGGCCTCAGAAAATAAAGAAAATGGTTCACAAAGGCCCAAGACAAAGAAAATCATCAAGGACCCCACCCACCCTAACAATGGCATCTTCCTACAACTGTGGTGAGGGAAAAGTAGCCTGAAGACCAGACAGAGAATTACAGAAGGAGCTTATTTCCTCAGGTCATCAAAATTCCTAATGAGGACAATGCCTTGGGCCTGCACGTTGGCCCTTTAGGTCAGAACAGGGAAAATGCTGTACACCTGCATTTACTTGAATAATAAATGGAGCATTCCTGCTGCCCTAATGCCATGGGTGCCTGCCACAAGTACTGTACATCCGCATATACACTGTATCTGCCATGAATATTTCAATACATATTGTGTCACACAATTTTGTGTTGTCTATCACTTACCTTCTGTACATATTGTATTTGCTATTTTATAATGGTTTTTTTTTCTATGTTGTGATTATTCTAATCTTCTATTGTGACTTTAAATTTTATATTTGCTGCACATGTAAATGTTTGCTCCTTGTACTTGGCATAATCAGAGGAGAAACTTAACATTTCCATGCACAGTGTACTGGCAGGATTGTGTCAGGATGTTTTTCACTAACTGCAGCATTTTTGTTATCCATAAAAAGTTGCTAAACTAGTTTCTGTGGCAATGTGGTGCGCATTTGATTGAGTCAGTTGGATGAGGCACTCAAACATTGTTTGATTGGATTAGGCTGGGAACCAATAATTAGACCAACGAGTCTTTGAAAATAATATACATCACACACTCAGCAAGCCAAATTATTGCAGCAGTGGACTCAAAAATTGTGTGCTTTGTCACCAGCTTGAGATACTGTGTACTGCTTATGATTCCTGTGGGCATATTTAAATGCGGCAGCAGTAGAGAGAAAAAATAAAGTGATGCCTTGTGATGGTGGCTTTAATCCCAGGAGAAGAGGCAATCATACGTCTGTGAGACATTTGGTGGCAATGTGGTTGTAAAGAGAAAACACCTTTGATAATCATAACCAAACTCTGTGTTGGATATGATGAAACCGTCTTGTAAGCATGATGCAGTCCCTTCCCTGTCACAGTCAAACTGGAGACAGTGACAGATTTAATCTGCAGCCAGCTGCTAACTGGCTTTTATCTAAATACTCAGGGGTCCTGTGATGAAACGGGCCTCAATGTTCTCCCCGGTTTTAGTCATCTCTCCACCCTTTGTGCTTCTCTTCGTACCCATTTTTAACCTTTTCCTTATGCTCTTTTCCTTCTACCGGTTTACTCCATTCTCACACTGTAGCTTTCCTTTCTTCCTCCTTTCCTCCCAACCGTCTGACTGCAGTCTTTTTTTATCATTACAGTCTTGTTTGTCTCACTTTGTCATATCTTACATGTTATGCTTTTATCCAAAGCGACTTACAATTGCTATATATGTCAGAGGTCACACTCCTCTGGAGCAACTAGTGGTTAAGTGTCTTGCTCAGGGACACATTGGTTGATGTATTGCAGTGGGATTCGAACCCAGGTCTCCCACACCAAAGGCATGTGTCATATCCACTGCGCCATCACCACCATCTTCCCTTTTCCCTCTCATTTTTCCCATTTTCACTTTGTATTCATCCTTTGCTTCTTCCTTTCTTCTTCTGTTTAACAAACTGTTTTATCTCCTTCCTCATCACTTCACCTTCCTTCTCTTTCCCCTTACCTATTACCCATCTTCCTTGCTCTTTCCACCTTCCCACTTTCCTACGTTGTTCATTGTCTTTCCTCCATCTCCTAACCCTCTCCTTTTGGTCCTCTCTGCTTCCTCTCACTTTCTCCTCTGTGTTTTTTTATGCACAAAGACAAAATGTGCATAAAAAAAGGCGTATGGAAACTCACTTATTGTCTCATCCTCCCTACCTCCTCTTCTCTTTTTCAGTCACATCCCTTTCATCCTTCCTCTTTCCCATCTCATGCCTC
This sequence comes from Sander lucioperca, assembly GCF_008315115.2. Taxonomy (NCBI): domain Eukaryota; kingdom Metazoa; phylum Chordata; class Actinopteri; order Perciformes; family Percidae; genus Sander; species Sander lucioperca. The sequence continues at coordinate 4,446,690 of NC_050173.1, forward strand.
TCTTCCCTCATTCTCAGCATTATCTCTCATTCCTCCTCCCTGTTGCTCCCCTCCTTCCAGTTAGGCTCCAGCAGACTTGATCAAACAGCCTCCCAACTCTTTCACCATTCTGAGCTGTCACTCCCCCACTATCACCACTCCGCACCCCTCCTCAGGCACTGAGTTTGTAGGAGTGAGTTGAGACATGATGATGATTTAATGACACAACATGATTGGACGCTGTGCACATCCACTTCATTTTGTTTATGTGTGTGTGTGTGTGTGTGTATGTGTGTTTGTTTGTGTGTGTGTGTGTGTGTGTGTGTGTGTGTGTGTGTGTGTGTGTGTGTGTGTGTGTAAATGAGTATGCATGTGGTCGCCAGTGTGAGTGAGTGAGATCCTTCCTGACATTTCAGCAAAGGTTAATGGAGAACTGCGTCACACTTTCTCTCTGCACATCAGACAGAGAGAGTGGGAGGGGGAGGAAGTAGCTAGAAAGAGATAATGCAGGAGATGCAAAGACTACAAGAAAGATTACAGTAAAAAGAAAGAAAATCAAATGTAAAATTCAATGTGAGTGTAAATACACAGCCCATTAGATTTCTTCTGGTGGCACCCAACATATCAGACATACAGGCCCCTTATGCTGCAGAGAAGGCACACATGCAACCTTACAACTTAATATTTGCAGACACAAATTATTTGAGTTTTAATCATCATATTTAAAAAAATATTTTTGAATACATGGCTCAGTTGTGAAATTTTGGTAGAAAAAAGAAACAAGACTTGTTGCAATCGAAATCATTAGCTTTCATTTATATATGCAGTAGTCTATATCCACGACGTTCCACTTCCGGAATTGCTCCATTGCTGCCAGAAATTCCGCCGGATGACACTCTTTTCAGCCTGATGTCCGTTACCTTCCACTTTCTTTGTGTTGGAATTTTAAACTCCTGTGGATTTATAAGGACTATGCTCCTGCTCCTCAGATCTCCTCAGGGTAAATCCAGAGAGCTAGCTAGACTATCTGTCCAATCTGAGTTTTCTGTTGCACGACTAAAACAACTTTTGAACGTACACATGTTCCACCAAAACAAGTTCCTTCCCGAGGCTATTTTGCAGCGGCACTGTGGCTCTGTCCGGCCCAAGACAATTGTGATTGGTTTTTCTCCCATCCCAGAATGCTGTGTTGACTAGCCAGACCCTACTTGGCAGCACTGTGGAGGAAGATCTGACAAAGCCAGACTATTGTTGCATTAACTCCATATTGTTATTCCTACAGTTTTCATTAGGATTACAAAATTGCACTAATTTGCCTGAAGAAAGTATAATAGCAATAGAATTATGATTTACTGTAATTCAAGTCTCTGAATTAAAGCTGCTGAATAAAATGGCACCTACTGACTTCTAGGGGTGGGAATCACAGGTTCCCTCGCGATACGATACGCGATACATGGCTCACGATACCGATAATATCATGATTACAGCGATTCTGCGATAATCGATACACAGGCATGTATAAAGTACTAGGGACCCATACTTGAGTAAAAGTACAAGTGCTCTATCAAAAAAGTGACTTGAGTAGAAGTTAAAGTGCTCTTTAAGCACCACACTTAAGTAGAAGTACTAAAGTATTCAACATTTTTATGTACTTAAGTATTGCAAGTAGTTTATTTTAAAATTTACTACTCAAGTACTGAAAGTAAAAGTACAAGTATTGTGTTATGTAGTTATTAAAGAAAGCAGTCAAAAGTTTGAATATCATATTGTTTATAGAATGTCAAATGTTTAGCCTAAAGGACACTCACAATTCCTTTGGCTGTAGCCAAAAGAATTAACAAATATTAAATATATTATGAACATCCTCTCCAGCACAGTAACGATTAAAGCCCCAAAAAACGTATCACACACTAGCTAGTAACGTGTGATGAACAGTGGAACGTTAGCAAGCTAGCAAAATACAGATAAACTAGCAGCTTCACATCACAGGCTGAAACGGTTAACATTCAGTACTCATTGCAGACTGAAACAACTCAGGAATAGCTTAACAATAGCTAAATAGAAAGAGTACAAACTTACAACGTCTCTGACTTCTGAACAGGCGACCGTAATGAAAAGAAACACGAAGCGATCTCGGGGATTTCTTACGTAATTAGCGTATGTAACTAACGTAGCCGTACACACACTGTAACCTACACAGTCTCCGTAGCGTGACGAATTCACAACAGTAGCGAGTAACGATGCAGCACATAAATAATTTATCGGAGTAAAAGTATTAAACTCATCGAAAATATGTACTCAAGTAAAAGTGGAAGTAGGAGAAAAAAAAATAATACTCCAGTAGAGTACAGATATAGCCTTTTAGTACTTAAGTACAGTAGTGAAGTAGTTCTACTTCGTTACCTCTGTCGATATATTGCTAGACAATCCTATAATGATACATCACGATATCTGTCCAACTATGAATACAAAATTCCAGTGAAAAGGTTAAGTGCAGGTTTTCTTTCTTTATTCTACTGCTTTAGCGCAAATCCAACCTGTGTATGCAAACCTGTATACAAATCCGTGATATTTAATCAAGGTGCTATGTTGCTATTCTTACGTTAAAGCTCATATGAAATGTAATGACCAATTTTCATTTTTCATGTCATTATATTTTCAACATAAAGCATAGCTACCAGAGAGGGTTGAAGCTAGGTAGCATAGGTAGCTAGCAGGTAGTTTGCTAACAAGCTATCATTGCTATTGTAGCTTGTGAAATCTGTGTTGATACAAGCGTCAATGTTCGCCAACAAAACATGTAATCAAACAAATGCACAAGTAGCCTAGCTGCCTGGCTAGGCTTACAATGAAATCCAATGTCCGAACATGCTAGCGATTAGCCTGTCGGCTAGCTGAAAAAAAAGTTTGAGTGTTTAAATTAACATATACAGTGGTCTATTTAGTGGTGTATGTGCCCTGACTAACTATCCCGCCTCCAAACACAAACACGCGGACCTGATTGGTTCTCAAGCGGTCCTCATTTGAATAAAGTTAAACTTTCGTCAACTTTGTTTCGCTTGCCTCAGCGATTCGCTCTCATCTCGCCCAATCAGGGTGATTTTCGTCTCCATTCATCCTCAATGAGAGCGAAGCGAAATTTTGCTGTTTGGAACCCTACCGTAAGTCTCGTGCATTGCCCTTGTTTGCAGCACGTAGGAGTGCATTTCCCACTCATCGTTATCAATAAAATGGGCAGTGATTGTCACCTAGGACTCCGTGGCGCGTGAGGTCCAACCCTCTCTGCAGACTGGAGTGCTTTCTCAACCTTACCTCTCGTCTATCATAAAGAGTTGGAATAGCTTTTTCACTGAAATATTTTCTTAGTTCCAGTGTTTGCAGCATATGGCGAAAACCTTCATTTTCTATCATGCTGTATGGAAGAAGGTCCTTGCAAATAAATACAGCAATTGACTTCGTAATACTGTATACAAATCAAATAAATAAATTTGACTTTAAACATTGCATTCACAGCTGCAGGTTGATTCACAACTTTAGCATAGCCCCTTTATCGATGAGATCAAGGTGGTGGCGTTGCAAGTGGCTTTGCATGTTCGTGGTATTACCCATGTACTTTACTTTTACCAGGCAGTTCTTGCATATTGCGTACTCTTTGTCTAGTTTGTTTGTCCCATTAAGCCGAAGAGGGGCCAGACTTTGGCCTGGAACCAGAAAATATGAAAATAAAAATAGAAGGGGTATTGGAAGATCATTTTTATTAATTACAAAACAAAAGTACAACTCATACATGTCCAATTTCACATATTTGTAGCGGATAAGTTAATGGTGATGTTGCGACCCACATTTGTATCATATAGACCTTGGATTTGGTGAGCAACTTGTTTCATATGTAAACGAATTCAGGGGGCACTGCCGGAAGGGTTTAATGCCATAACTCAATGAAACTTGGTCACTGTCTATTAAAGAATATTTGTGAGGTACAAAAAGTACCACTCTCTAACACCACGATGTATATCGATAGTTATGTATTGTAACTCCAGATTCTATGAGTATAGTCGCAGCCCTCTAAGCTACGCTATTGTGTTTATCCCTTCGCGCACGCGCAGTCGTGAAGATTTCTTTCCCGCCCAGTCCAGCACGGGCTCTCAACTACGTCCGCAGATACTGTATATAAACAGAGCAGACACGTTGTTCATCTCCCAAAATCAGCTTTTTCTTCAGCTAATGTTACAGGAGCAGGTGGCCTGAATCTTAGAGGGCTACGCCTATACTCATAGAATCTGGAGTTACAATACGTAACTATCGTTCTATTTCGTATAGGCTTCGCCCTCTAAGCTACGCTATTGGGTTAGGGCAAAGCTGATGTAGTCAATGCCACCTGTGACACAAAGCCCATAAGCAGAACATAGACTAGCGAGAAATTGTACATGATTGACAATTATGGGGTGCCTGTCCTCTCAACCACCCAATGTAGGTAGGGGGCGGGGGTGTGAGGACCGCAGACGAATACACATGCAGCGGCATATCATTCCATGATTGTAGGCGAGCATGGTTAGTGAGAATTGTATCATGATTGATAAATGATGGGGACATCCGCGTTCTACCCAGCACCCAGTGTAGGTGGGGTGAGGACAGCGAAAAAACAAAAAACAAAAAAACAAAACACACATGCAACGTGATTGTAGGCGTGCATGATCAGTGATAATATACATATATATGTGACACCCGCTCTCCTCCCAGCACCCAGTGCAAGAGGGGGGAGAGAGAGAGAGAGAGAGAGAGGACAGCGGGCGGACCACACATACAACGGCGCATCATTCGTCGAGTGTGGAAAGGACCGAGTGGGTCATGGAGGGCTCAGACATATCACACAGATAGAAATGGATGATTGGGCATGGGGATCCCCAGGAGGCCGCTGCGCAGATGTCAGCTACTGTCATGCCTCTGAATAAGGCCGTGGACGCCGATAATGCCCTCGTAGAGTGCGCTCGGATGCCCTGGGGGGGCTCTGCCCCCTCCGCTGTTATGGGTAGCTCCCTCTCCAACCTGTGTTGGGGTTTTTTCTTTGTCTCTGTTTGTCTGTGTGTCTCTGTGTGTGTGGCCGTGTGTTTCCACTTGGAGTGCTGGAGGCGTGTCCTGGAGGAAGTAGGTCAAGGGGAGTGGCCGATTCACCTGCACAGCCGTTTTCTTCTCAGCTGCAGCTCACCTACTACAATCACCCAGCAATACTTAAGATCTGGCTGATTCCCTTGTCGGCGCCAGTTCGTTATCAACATTCAAGTGGTAACTTGGCTCTGTGTATCTAGCTCTTGTATCCAAGTTAGTTTTGTTGTGCTCTCCAGCTCTAGTCCTGATTTCCTTTAGTTGATACTTACCTTGTGTTTCTGTTGTGCAGTGTCCGCTCCGACCAGCTCCTGCCTCTGCTGTACTTACAACCACCAGTCTCACCACCAGCCTAATTCTCCGCCTGTGGAAGCCACTCCAACCCAACTCAGCCTGTCCGCCTCGATACTCAGCCTCCCTGGATCCTCCTCTCTCAGCTCGGTTCCGCAACTCGGACAGCCAGGAATCCCCTCGCTCCTGCATTATCCTCACTCTTCAATTGAGTATAACTGTTTGTTCATTAAAACCTTTACAAACCACTCTTTCTGTCTGTGCGTGTGTAATATCTGCGTTCTGGGTCAGAACAAACCCTAACATAGCCTCGTACAGCCAGTGAGACAGACGCTGTTTTGAAAGGGCTGCTCCTTGGGAGTGTTCCCTATAATGTACAAACAGCTGCTGTGTCTGCCTTATGCCTGCCGTGTGTAAAATGTACTGTGATAACGCACGCACCGGACACAAACGGTGAAAAGCTTCCTCCACATCGTTGTTACAAGGCGGGGGAAAAACTCCTCGTGGGAAAACACTCTCAACCGAAAGGAATTCGTCAGGACTTTCGGTGTGAATGAGGGGTTAGGCTCTAAGGTGGCTGCGCTCCCGTCCCCTCTAATGGAGAGGCAGGATGGCAAGACTGACAGCGCACATAAGTCGCTCACTCTCTTGGCTGACATCAGCGCAAGGAGAAGCGCTGTTTTTAGTGATAGCAACCTGAGAGAGGCTTGTGCCAGAGGCTCGAAAAGCACCAGGGCTAGGGGAGACGGCGCTGGCGGAGGCTAGCAGAGGGATATTGTTCTGCGCCGCAAGGCCCTGGGCCGCACACTGGTGCGACTGGTCAGTGACCTGGGCGCAAACCTGATCCTGAGGGGACGGGGGCGTTGGCTTCCGGTGGCCGAAAAACGTAGCCCTTGGAAGCAGGATGGACGCCAGGCTCTGTTCAAGGGGAGGGACCGAAGGGAAGCCCACCTCTGTGTCGCCTTGAACCCGGGTGAACGGGGCGTAGCGAGAGACCGGCGCCTTCAGTTTCCCGGGTTGGGAGAGAGCCTCCTCCACGAACGGCCGAAGCTCCGTAAAATGCGGCCAGAGTGGAGCCCGTTTGGACGGCGGTTCCTGGGTGTAGACATCTCCACTCCAGAGGCCACGAGGGGGGACTGGAAGCTCAGCCAGGAGCGCTATGCTCTCTGGTCCGCCGCCTTCTTTATGATGTCCGGCAGGTCCAGGAAGCTGAAGCAGTGCCCCTGGCCGTTCTGGAGATGGGGAGAGCCGCAGTGGGAGGGCATCGATCCCTATCTCGTGGTCCAGTTCTCCCAGAGGGGACGAGGGAAAACCGGTGAGAGAACCGTCATTCGGGGGAGACGAGTCATCGGACTAGTGCCCGTCGAAGACGTCCTCTTCCAGCAGATGTATGTATCTGTGATAAATGTATCATTTGGGGGATGGGGGGGGGGGGGTTTAACAATAATCAAAAGTGGCCAGTTTAACCCCCCAAAACGTTTATCATAATGATGAATGTAAAATATTAACTATTATTAAAAAAAATGATAAGTGGTTGGCTTTCTTGATTCAATGTAATTGAATCGACAAATTGACACAAACCCCCCCCCCCCCCACCTCTGGGTGAGACTTGGTTGCGCCCAACCCTTCTCCGTGTTTTTCAAGCACACAGCACGACCGGTGCGCTTTGTGAGTTTATTCAGTATGGAGAGAAGTGTAAAAGACCGGTCCGCAGTCTGCGCTTCTTTTCCTAGAACTCGTATTTCTTTCAGAGGACTGTGTGCAATAAATCCATATTCTTAGATCTAATATTGATAGTCTTTTGTCCATATCTTATTCATTTTCGGTCCTTTTATTGTCGTTAGCTGTGATGCTAAAGCAGTTTTAGCTTTCCCATGATGCTTTTGAAAGTTTTTGACCAATCAGATGAGTTGCTTTCAGGGCCCGTGAAAGTCAGAAAAATACATATTTGACCGACCAAAATGCTGCAATATATAGTATTGATTTTGGCTTTTTGAATTGATAGACATTTTGAATTGACACATTTGAATATAGTGCTCACTGCTCATATGCCTACATGTATGTAGTTGGATAAGTTAGTAAATTACATTTGAGAAATCCCCTTGATTATGTCTGATATTTTTGGCAGGGGGAAAGCAAGTGTTGGTTTCTCTTTGCATAATGACAATGCTTTGTTTTTTGTTAGTTTTTTTGGCTTGTCTGCTGGGCTGATGTACTGATGTGTATTGAGTTTGACATTTTTAATTGAATGCTGTGCTTTTTGAAATTGACATTTTGAATTGAGACATTTGAAAATAGTGCTCACTGCTCATATGCCTACATGTATGTAGTTGGACCTCTGTTCACAGATACACACACACTTGGAGAGGAATATTTTCCACAGCTCTTTATTTAATGACCGTATCAGCAGTGTATTGTGCCACAGTTCATCTGGAGCTCCCTCGCTCCCACCTGGCCCAAGGTTTTCGGTCGCGAGGGTAAGAATTCACTCTGTCCAGCTTATCACCCAGTGTCCACATCTTTTCTCTCCCAGTCAGCCATCAAGTCTTTCTGCTGCGGCTCACTACTGCTTTTTAAAAGGGAGAGCATGATTAGACAACTCGCTACAGCTGTGACAATCAGTCCCTCCCTGCCTGCTCACCTGAGCCACCACTTCCTCCCCACACTCTCTCTCCCCACACCTCCACAATTACATTTGAGAAATCCCCTTGAAGTCTGATATTTTTGCCAGGAGAACAGCACGGGTAAAGGGGGTGGTAGACGGGGGGGGGCCCTTTGAGGTATAGTGCCCAGGGGCACCACATTGTCTTAATACGGGCCTGAACAGCTGTTATTTCAAGGTGGCCACTATAAAGTATTTCTGCTTCTCAGCACAAAGTTGTTTCCAAATAATAGATTCACAGCTGTATTCAGATTTCATAAAATGCTATCGACCCCAACCATATATTCAATAGAAAAACATACCAAGGCACAACAGATTATTTCTTTTTAACAGAGATTTTATTTCAAAGTTATAAATTCTTAAATTGTATAATTTTGTTTTTTCTGTAAATGTACCATACAAACTGTTTATATACTGTCACTCACAAATACAAAGTTTAGGACTTGGACATGGGACTTGACTTTGGACTCCATAGTACTGATGGTCCAATGAAGCTTTGTGAATCATTTTCTTTATTTTAAGGCTAAAGGAATGGCAATTCAGTGTGCTTTTAACCCTTATAGCAGAGAGTGCCATCTTCATATGGCCATCACTTCTTGATAGACTTGACACTTACTAGTGACCAGTGTTTGGGAGTAACTAGTTACATGTAACAGCGTTACGTAATTTAATTTCAGAATAAAGGTAACTGTACGGATTACAGTAAAAATATCGATAATTACATTGGGGGTTACATCTAATGTGTTGAAAAATATAATTTTGTTTGCTTGTTCCAGATCTATCAACCATTTTCTTTATTTTTAAGCATCAAGGGTCTCATTTATAAAACTGTGCGTTGGATCCTTACTAAAAGTGTACGTACACCCAAAAGGCCAAAATGGCGTACGCCAAAAAACATTCAGATTTCAATCAATTAAAAGCCGGCTGATAGAGGCCGGGAGCATGGTCAACACGGACAAATAAAGTGTGGATAATCTCCTAAGTGCCTTTCATATAATATTAAGTAAAAATAAAATTCAAGTTCATCGTAATGTACATTTTTACCAATTTAATTTAACAGATTCAACAATATATTCATGCTTTTTTCCACACTTTGTTTTTCTGAATTATGGTACTCATGTAAAGTATTATTGTCCTACCGGTATTTTAGTCAATGTGGCTGTATGTGTTACTCAGCCAAGTGTAGTTTGTAGTAATGTAAAGGTGCCAATAGATGGCAGTAGCTACATTGGATGTAACAGGTCTCATTTAGTGCTAGCAGAGAATGACGGGCTCTGGTGCTAGTGACGGGCTTTTCAACAACAAAACGAAAAGAGTTTTAAAGTATGCTGAGGAAAACTCGGATGAAAAATCTGCGAGAAAATTCTACATTGACCCCAGGAGAATCCGATACTGGAAGAAACAGAAGGATGAGCTGACAAGATTAGCCTACAAGAGCAGAGCACAGCTAGCTAGCTGGAGGTGGGAGGAAAAAAGTTAGCCTGGAGCTAGAAACAAATAGCTACCGTCTGTAACGTTAATCAGATACTGGTGTGCTGCAAACCAGCAATGTGTTTTACAAAACTACTGTATGCTCTTATTGTAATCTACCAGCAATACTGTAGTACCTGTATTTGAAATAAATACCTGGTACATTTACAGGGTTCAAACTGACACTGACCCAAATTGCTTTGTCGCCCTTCTGGCTGTTGTCGTACAGTATATGGTGATATTTTTGCAAATGTTTCTTAAAAAATGAATGATCTCTGTCCACTGCCACTTTCATTTAAAACAATTAATTTAAAACAAGTATATTTATCAAACAGATGGAATTAGAAATAAAGGCCTGCCTCTAACAAAATCACACACACCTGTAAGCCATGTACGGTGGCCCTGAAGTGCAAATCACAACAGCAAATAGAAAAACGCAACAGCAAATCATAAACGGCAAATAGGAAAACACGACAGCAAATATGAAAAGACTTCAAAAAATCATAAAACACAACGGCAAATAGGAAAATATAACAGCAAATATGAAAACACTTCAACAAATCATAAAACACAACGGCAAATAGGAAAACACGACAGCAAATAGGAAAACACGACAGCAAATATGAAAACACGACAGCAAATAGGAAAACACAACAGCAAATATGAAAACACAACAGCTAATAGGAAAACACGACAGCAAATATGAAAACACTTCAACAAATCATAAAACTCAACGACATTAACTTCTACCGGAAAAGGTAGGGCCTATCTAGCAGAGGACGGACCCTCCTGATTGGACAGACGGACTGTCTGTCTGTTAAAAGTAGGCGCTTTTCTGTGTTTTTCACCTCTCCTGCCTGTTTTCATATTTGCCTATTTGCTGTCGTGTTTTCCTATTTGCCGTTGTGCTTTGTGATTTGTTGAAGTGTTTTCCTATTTGCTGTTGTGCTATCATATTTGCTGTCGTGTTTTCCTATTTGATGTCATGTTTTCACATTTGCTGTCATGTTTTCCTATTTGCTGTTGTGTTTTATGATTTGTTGAAGTGTTTTCCTATTTGCCATTGTGCTTTGTGATTTGTTGAAGTGTTTTCCTATTTGCCACTTTGTTTTCCTTTTTGCCGTTGTGTTTTATGATTTGTTGAAATGTTTTCCTATTTGCCGTTGTGTTTTATGATTTGCTGTTGCGTTTTTCAATTTGCTGTTGTGATTTGCACTTCAGGGCCACCGTAGTAATGTTCCCTTTATAAATCACAGATTACCCACAAGTTTGCGTACGTGAGTCAGCCTCTTATCCCGCCCTGTACACGCCCATTTTAAATAGTCATAAATATAAATATATAAATAGTAAATAGTCAATGCCTGCTAGTCATGAATGCTGATCAGTATGTTAATGACCCTGGCAGTTGTTTTCGTTTTTCGTTAGGCCGAATCATGACGACTGGTGGGGAAAAAGCAAAAAACTTCTCAGACGCTCGGGAATTGCTGCAAATTGAATTATAATTTCGGCCTGTTCTCGCACAGTGTAGGGACACACATGTATAGACTACCTATATTAATAAAACTGTCCAAAACGGCAGGCATTTCGGCAATCGGGGACAGCTTCGATATACCAGACCTAGATTTAACAGAACTATATATTATATCCAAAATATAATATTTATAAAAAAAACACTTAGCTGTCTGCCATTTCCCTCTGGAAACAGCCAGTGGCCCCCAGAGTGAATTACGCACAGGGGGTCACCGCAGAATTTATATGTTTACAACAATTTGTGATTGTTAACATCTTGCCAAAATTACAGCATCAACTAGTGGTATCCCCCACCTCGAGATACAATTTGAAGACGAAAGTGTAATAGGCAAACGGACTTTTCTTCATGTAGGTTTTGTCACGAACAGTATTAAAGTTTGGACAGATAACAAGGACATAACGTGTGTTATCTTATGGTAGGGTATTTGATGCTATCCTGTATTCAGGCCAGTGCTCGTATGTTGAGGTTTGTCACCATAAACTGTCCAAAAGCGCCCCCTAAAGCGCCGGTTCGAATCCTGCCATGCACGTTCATATTTGCATTGAAATTACGCTACAGATGTCTATCGTTGTATGGAATGATACTGACGTGTCACACATGCGACGGTATGAACGCTAACTACAACACGGTCTCACGGCAGTTCGTGTAATTGTCATGTTATTTTTAATCTATTGATACGTGTACAACAACACGGTTATCTTATTTTTTTCGTGGTGGCCAGTACAAAATGGGAACCATCTATTCAGAGGTTGGGTTTCGGAAAAACACAATGGGGAGAGGATACCTCACATGCCGGGAGGCGGCCGCTGGGGACACGCGACAGTAACGGGATGGATGTGATTAGGAAGAAAACGGGGAAACAAAACGCCACACGCGGGACACGATCCCCGGTCTTTCGGGTGAAAGTCCTGTATTGTTTGACCCATCCCCCAGCTTTTCATACTACTCCCTACTGTTTTCGTGCTGTGATCACAAAATATGCTTCCTATTGAAATACATTACTTTACATTTTCGTGCTGGCCACCACGAAAAAAACGAGAAAAACGTCACCGTGAACATGAATCAATAGATTAAATAACCTGACCATTTCACGAACTGCCGTGAGACTGGGTTGCTAACTAAGAGAAATGAGGATGATACACACGTTTATTTTTCACTTAATGTCACGTGTAATTTGCTCTGATAATCCCATGCATATGCATGCGACTGAATGAACTTGTTTTTAATTTAAATCTTTTTAAAGGATAAATACAATCTGCTCGCTAGCTGGCTACTATGGAAAGATAAAGAGACTGAGAGGGACAGGACTGTTTAAAATGACTCTCTACTTAACAGTTAGCTGCAATGTAGCATTATGCATAATCATTTTCTTTTGTTGTATACTGTAAAACCTCCCGCCATTCAGTCAAGGACTCGGTGGCTGTCTCCCCACAGTACCAGTTCCCGTAGTACTGCTGGTGCCCTGGCAGCTTGTGATCATTTAAGCAGCTTCTACACACCACCACGTCAGGTTTTTTTGTGTACTTTCTAACCCGTTCACCCCAAGCCCCCAGGAAGAGCGCCATGTCTAAAAGCCACCATGGGCTTAGCGGATAACGGTGGTACTGCGCCCCACGGCCCAGAAAGACTTTTCACGTAGACTTTGCATGGCGAAAGAAACGTCTAAATTTCAGTGGATAATTTGTTTCGGGATATATCAACTTACCAGCCCGAACACTGAAAGGGTCCTTGTTTAAAACGTCACGTTTTTAACATTTTTAACAGCGAATCCAGAATTATTAAATTTGGCATAATGAACGCGCATAATGGAAGCGAGCAGACCCACGGGACTGCGCCCGCCCGCTCACATGACTGTTCTCCCGAGCTCATGTAGCTAGCTGTAATAATGGATATAGCTAATGGTTGTAATTCACCATGTGTTCTATTAATACGTCCATGGTATTATCTTATGAAGTTATGATACATCCGAGGGATGTATGTATACTGTAAAGCCTGTTACGTGGATGTAACGTCATTAGCGTTTCCCAGACTGGCGGGGCTATCGGCTAGCTAGCTAGTTGCTAACATCATGGCTGTATTAAGATCTATACATAGCTAGCTATATGCCTACATAACATTACTACAGACATAGTGATTACATTGCCTTGGTTCTCTCTTATGATATATCCGAGGGCTGTATGCTGTAAAGCTTGTAACGTGGATGAAGGATGAAGCCAAGGATGAGCTTTGTTCACGAAACTGCAGGCTAACTGCTAGTGCTAGTTAGTAGCTAGCTAGCTAGCTAGTAGCACGACATAATTATTAAATCTCCTTGGTTGTCTAGCTAAATACATCTATCATTTATTTAGCTAAGCATGTAAACGATCGGGAACAACAGAAACACAGTGTTTAACGGGGAGCGTGTCTATGTTCCCCGGGTCCTATGTTCCCTGGGTCCTATGTTCCCCTCTTTGTATGAGACTGGATAACATAGGACCCTTTTTCAAAAAAAGGGTCCTATGTTCCCCTGTCTGTTACTTTTTCCACCATTACTGCCAAATTCCATGGCAAATAGGCCTATGTAGGCCTACGGCAAATAGGCCTAGACGAGGAAAGATTAGGTCAGGGGTGGCAAACCTGCAGGTCTCGAGCTGCATGCGGCTCTTTGGCTGCTCTGTTAATTATGTCACTTTATCTTGGACCAAGGGATCCTTTCAATGAATGTTAGTTCAATCAGTAATGATAAAACTTGGATCACAAACTCATTATTTAATTTATAAGCACACCCAGAGAGAGCAGGCTCCACCATGTTTCCTTTCGCTTTCAACGTGCGATAGTTGAGGTGCGTCGCGACGCTCAACAAATAAAGGTTAAAAGGTTAAAGACAGGTATTTAGCAGACGCTTTTTCCCAAAGCAAAATGGACTTGCCTAACCCTGTTTTAACCCAAACCTAAACTATCCACAAGACAATATGATTAGGGGGGGGAGCTAAGGTGGGCCATGCGACGGTAGGCCTGCTGGCCATGCTGAGAGTCTACCGTAAAGATTGATAGATTGCGGGGAGCATAGGACCCTTTTCCAGAAAAAAAGGTGGTGGTGGCTGAAGGGCGCTGCAGGGGGGTGAATGTTGCGCTGGCCGCAGGACGCTGTAGCCAAGAGAGTGTTGCGCTGGTCACAGGAAGCTGCAGCGAAGAGGATGTTGCGGCAGGTTGGTCTATCTCCCCAAATGTCAGCTGTCTTTTCAGCCTGGTTGTGCCTGCTATATTGGTTGGCAGGGAAAAGACATGTGGGTTGTCCATCACAACCACAACGGACAGAGCCTCTTTCTGGAGTGTAGACTGCTGCTGCACAGGTCCTGCGATTGGAGCCTCAGGATAGGGAATGGCTTGTTGAGGCACCTCAGTCTCCTGACTCTGGCTACGCTTGTTGTGCCTGAATAAAAATAACAACAAAAGGGCAGTTTTAAAGAAAGATATACTCCACAAATAAAGGTGTTGTTGCTACCTAGGTTGTACAGATATTTATTGATTTACTCACCATTGTGCCAGCGTTGCCGTGTTCACTTCGGGGCTCCTTTTTCGCCCAGTGATGGCCATGCAGAGCTGGATGAAGATGGCCTCCACCAGCCAGTTGCTATCTGGCCACTGGGCCGGACCACGTGACCCGACAAAACTCCTGGACAATTAAGGCAGTGCAAAACATGGTAATTATAGGTATGGTCACACGGATTGTAAACAAAACATACAAATAAGCACAAAAATCAAATGAACGTACCGTCTGGTGGACTCCACCCCTGGTGCCACAATCTTTTTTGTGGTCCTAAACCGACCTGTGTTTAGGGTTTGCTGGTGACGAGGAGGGTATGTTGTCCTGGCAAACCCTACCAGAGGGCTATGATGTGATGTGCCTCCTCCTGTGTCAGGGCAAGGCTGTGGCTTTTTAGGGCCACAAGGCAGTGTGCCAAATCCTGGACTGCTGCTGATGTTGTCCAACAGAGCTCTAGATGAATAAAATGAAACAGTGACAGACTTGTAGCAAAGCACAATATGTTAGGATTGATTCTTTAAAATCAATTGCAAAAAAAGTTAAAACTTGATGAAGACACAGGATCAGGAGCTACAGCAGACGGACCTGTGGCAGGTAGAGGGGCTGTGGCAAGCACACCTGTGGCGGCTGGGGACTGGGCAGTGGAGGGCACTGCAATAGCAGGGGACCGTCTGGTGGGTGGTGTGGCAGAGGCAGGGGACTGGCTGGTGGGTTGCATGGCAGGTGCTGGGGACACTGGTGGGTGGTGTGGAAGACGCTGGGGACTGTCTAGTGGGTGGTGCGGCAGGTTCTGGGGGCACACTGGTGAGTGGCGTGGCAGGTGCTGGGGACCAGCCAGGGGATGGCACGGCAGATGCTGGGGACCATCTGGTGGATGGTGTGGCAGACGCTGGGGACCGTCTGGTGGGTGGTGTGGCAGATGCTGTGGACCGTCTGGTGGGTGGTGTAGCAGACGCAGGGGACCGGCTGGTGGGTTGCGCGGCAGACGCTACATCAGCAGAACCCACGCCAAGTGAAGCAGCCGTGGCAGTGGGACCAGCGAGTGGGGGAGGTTCCAGGATGGGCACAGTAAAGTTCTCTAACTCCTAGACACAAAGTATGTGTACCAGTGTGTTTCCGTGGAGGTGTGTATGTCAGGAGCCTCCTTCCTATGACCTCCTTGGCGAGCTGGTTGACAGCATGCCGTAGAAGGCCACTGTAGGAGTGGGGCTCCACTCTCCCCTCTGCAGCCATGCCCCTGTCCTCGTTCCAACTGGCAAGGCCATCCACCAGATAGGCCTGGAAGAACGTGGCACTGGCCAGAGTCCCTAAAGATAGAAATAGTTGTTTTAGTCAATTGTGCTTTAATTCTCTACATCAATCTACATGTTTTTGTGCTAAAGTTGAGATGAGTTTTTACCTTGGATGAACCGGTTCATGTGGAGATGGAAACTCTCCAGAGATGTTGACTCCCCTGGCAAATCTGTAGGTCGGCAGAGTGTGCCCCCCTTTCTGCAGGGTCCCCATCTGCATATACAGCTGCACGCCAGGGGGGTCCTGGAGGCAGCAAAGGTGTTTTTTCTCCATCTCGTCACTGCTCCTGGTGGTCCGCCTGCAGTGCAGCACCATCTCTGCCCTGGAGAGGTGTCGCATGACATCAGCAGGGGTGGATGTGCCTCACTGCCAGCTCAGCGCGCTTGGCCGCCATCAGGGCACGCACGTCGTCCTCATCCCAGATGAAAATACACTGACTCAGTTGGTTCAGGAAGCCAGCGTAGAGAGAGTGGGAGTCTGTGGTGCACCCAACGGCAATCTTCCGCATGTAGTGCCATATGTCCCACGTCCTGAACAGCCTGGGCAATTGTGTGGATCCGCAGCAGTCCCGGTCCACATAAAGCACCTCAGGAGGCAGCACCCCAGCGTCCCTGTAGCGGCTGACAAGGCCACCAATCAGTGGCCCGAGGCCATAGCCCTCACTGGCCATCAGCACGGACATGATCACCTGCCCGTGCTCATTGCCAATGTTGGTGGCCCATGATGCTTTGGAGTGGTGTGCCAGCTTCTTGGTTGAGTCCATTTTCAGGACTCGCCCGAAAAGGGAGGTGGTGCTCGATCTTGATCTCCTCCAGCCTTCCCAGCACGTCCTGGGAGTACTCCTGCATCAGCCACCAATGTTTTGGCACCGGCAGCATTGCAGGCATGTCTCCGATGGCCACCGGAGCAACCAGCCCTGCAGACACAGCCTGTGTGACCCCACTGCAGTCTGTAAGGAACCGGAGCTGCTTCTGCAGCCAGACCTCAGAGTGCTGCTCCGCCAACTGTCTCTGCACCTGGCTGCTGCTGTTCCCGAGGCCCCTCTGGCACATCTGCTGCACGACCTGCATGTCGCAGCCCAACTTGGACGTCAGCAGACAGGGGAACTGGATGCGATGGCCGATGTCCAGCTGGCGGATGATGTTGCAGGTCCAGCTGATGACCTTCCGCTTGCACCCCTTGCAAGCCAGATTCTCTGCCACCATAAAGTAGGTCCCGCTGACACCAACCACCTGCCATACCCTCTGGTGCAATCCGGCAGATGTCAGCTCCTCCTTCCCGCAGTCCTCATGAGGGCAGAGCGCCACAGCTTCCTCTGCATCCAAAGTAATTGGGGGTGGCCAAAGTACCTCTCCTTCGGCAGAATACCAGTGGGGGCAAGTGATGGCTGCAGGGGGTACCACCACATCCTGTCCACCCTGGTGAAGTCCAGCTCTGGCTGTCCAGTCCTGGACCACTTAAAGAGGGCCTTTGAGATCCACTGCTGGTCAGACAGCAGGGAGACAAACTGCTCTCTATGAAACAGAACACGAGATGCAGTGTAAGGTTCCTGTTTTATGTATTTTGTGCTGAACACTCACAAATTGAAATGTCTGAGAGTATCTTTGTATTTATTGTTTTCTGTGCATTCTATCAGCTGTGTTTATGTAATTTGTATATCTCGTTGTATATGAGCTGCGGTGCTCGGAAGCAGCAGAACCTGCAGCTGCGTGCTGGCGTTCTTAAACAGAGACCATTGTTTGTTCCAAAATAATAAATAAAAAGAATCATGTTAAATAATAACTTAACAAAAACATATTAATACTAGATCTGACAGGTTTTGTCAAAATGTAACTCAAAATTATCCAAGGCACGGACAAAGCCTAATAAAAAAATAACCAGTAGGCTAACTCAGATACAACTTCTGCACCAGTCTACTGATTTTTGTTGTGAAAGATAAGGATGTTGACATGATCTGGGGTCAGACGCAACCGCTACCTGGTGACCGTCAGTCCAGCTGCCGAAAACAGCCGCGTTGCCGGGATGCACAGGTACCTCCACGCTAACTTGGCCAATGTGGAATATAATACATCAAATATTCTTATATACTTCAGTTTTATTATATATACTTCAGTTTCTATATGTTGCTCTCACTTAATTGCATGCACACATATCTCTTCTCTTCACCTATTACAGGAGATAGCAACAGGATGTAGCAACAGGATGTAGCAACAGGGGGTCCGAGCAGGGAAGTATCATAAAACTGGTTTGAAGTAGGTTAAAGAACATGTCGTGCCCTTTTGACCCGAGCCTCAACATATGGTGTAGCCTATAACGTATGTGTGTGTGTTTGAACCCCAATAAAAAGGGCGGTAAGAGGAAGAGAGATCAGAACTCACTTGGTTAGTGCAGGCTGAGGAGCCTGTAAGAAGAAGTGTTGTTCTCCTTCAGCTGAAGCCTATTGTGTGTTTAACTTACTGTGTCTGTGAAGTTATTACTATCTATTACAGTGAAGAAGTCCTCACCTGGGAGTGCACCTTAGAAGCACAACAATTGGGGGCTCGTCCGGGATTTGTAGGAAAGAGGCTTCTTCGACTTGATTGACAAAAGTTCGGTCCAAGGGTGAAAAGTCACGTTGAACATCTGGCGCCATAAAATAAGGTAAGCAGACCATTCTTCTGCATTGAATACTTCTAAAATTAAGGGTGTTCAACGTCCTAGTAATCCACAGACCGCTAAAATAGTAAATTAATACCTAGTAAAAACTTCTGAAGAAAAGTAAAAGGAATGTAATAGGTTTTATGGGATAAAGGGAAAACAAGGTTTTACGAAGTCTGAGTGTGGCAACTCCACCTGTTTCCTGACAAGGAACAGATTTGCTGGGTTGAAAGACCCGAGAATTGAGACAACTCTAAAATAAAACAAGGTTAAAGTCCTTAAAAGGTTAAAGTCCTTAATAAAGGTTAAAGTCCTTAAAAGGTTAAAGTCCTTAAAGGTTAAAGTCCTTAAAAGGTTAGAGTCCTTTCTGGTAGGAGGTTAAAGGCCCCTAGAATAAGGAGGTTGAAGTCCTCTAAGTGGAGTTAAAGTCTCCCAAGTATGACTGGTGAACAGGGGTATTATTGAAACAATTACGGAAAGACTAACAATGCGGTCTTTAAACTCAATAAAAACAATGTATCTGCAAACCCAAATACTCACACAAAGGCTAAAATCAACCCTAGATGCTTTGTCATGACCCCACGAAAAAGCCATGACAAAAGACGGGGTACAAAGGTTGAAGGAAACGCAGGACTAAGAATATAACCACAACAAAAGAAATGATAATTCAGTGACTGTGGTAGTCAGTTTAGTCACTGGTGAATGTGTGTGCATGGATGAGCATGAGGTGAAAGAGATTTACACTGGACAGCGTAAAACAAACAAAGATGAGCGGGGGAATTGCTGTACTGAGAGCTCCTCCAGGGCAATCACAGATGCACAGCCAATAATGAAACACTACTGAATGAATGGTGGTGTAGTGGTAATGTTTCCAAATACAAGTTCAGCCATAGACAGACACATTTTCCATTCTTAGTCATACCGTGACTTGCTAAACCATGACTTTGTCCCACCTCTAGGAAGAACTCAGTCCTTAAATTGACTTTTCCGTCAAACAATGGAGCTTGGTTTAAACAGATTTTCTGGTTAATTCTATAAAACAATAAGTGAAACTACTAAAACAACAACCTTGACCTGACTTCCTCCAAGTTTGGAGTGAAACAGCAAAATTCTTTAAATTACATTCAGAAGATGTTTTAGTTGTGCAACAGAAAACTCAGATTGGACAGATAGTCTAGCTAGCTGTCTGGATTTACCCTGCAGAGATCTGAGGAGCAGTTAACCATAGTCCTCAAAAATTGACCAGAGTTTAAAATACCAACACATTTCCGGCGGAATTTCCGGCAATACCTGAACAATCCTGGAAATTAAACTTTGTCGATATAGACTAATTGAAGCCTGACAAGATAGATTTTCGTGTAATATGTGATCCCGTGATTCTTCCATGATCTTGTGGTATCGCGAGAATCCAGCTGCTTTCAAGGTAAGCTCATTGTCAAGTTAGCAACCAAATGTGTCTCTGGATGACATTACCAAGACATCTACCTGTGTTTGAGATTATCACATCAAACTACTAGAATAAATTGGCAGTGAAACTTTAGATTCCTTTTAACATTTTTTCAGCTGTTGTCAGCTCATATAACTCATTTGAAACCCAACGTTTCATCAGCCACTGTAACATATTACAGCATCATTTTGAGCCTTAATGCATTATTGAGAAAAATAATTGAATTCAGGACTAACCCTTTTCTTTCTCTCTTTTTATCCATAAAGTGATGCAAGATATTCTTTACTCTTCAGAATATTATTAAAAGTGGGAGCACTAGTTACAACAACAGAGGTATAACTGCAGCTTGGAGAAAAAGTGTATTTACCATGTATTTATGGAATTTTGATTCTGATTACATTTGTTTTCCATGACTGGTGGTTTTTGAGGAGCTTACGGTAAAAATAAGTATACAGGATAGACGGGAAATGGTGACATTACGACCAGAACAACATGAAGCCTATAGTGCAGTTAGTGCTTGTTGTGTTGTTTTAAACTGATCCAGTGAAATTCAATCTTTTGCCATTGGAAAATCAAAGTATCTTCTTTTGCTCTGGTAGTCACGTTGTGCGGATTTTTCATTTTAAAAGTTATTTAAATAAATTTGTTTCCTGGAGTTTCATACTTTTTGCTGGATGGCTTGGGTTCGAGGTCAAGTCACAGGACCCTGACCTCGAACCTTCCTGTAAAAAATGTGAGACAAAAGAGAAGTTCCTGTAGTTTCCATCCAAAATGTCTGCATATTCTAGGAGGAAAAATTACAAATCACATAGCTGATTTAAATCATTTCATTCAGATTAGTTCAATATTTGTAGTAACTGACTCTACTAGTTTTGGCCAAATTAAGCTTTATGAAGCTTTGTAAACCATTTTCTTTTGTTTTTTGAACCCACTAGATGGCGTTCTCTGTTCAATAAATGGTTGAAAGCACACTGAATTGCCATTCCTTGAGTCTTTTTCTTTAATTTTAGTGGACTCAGAAAATAAAGAGAATGGTAATTTGGCCATCACTACTAAAAGCCTACAATTTTAAAATGTTTAAGATTCAATAGAGACAATCTTAGTAAGAGTTTTGGGTAGTTGGCATAATAGTCACTGTACCTTTAATATGGTTAAATAATAATGTATGCCATGAGGTCTATAAAAACAACAACCTCAGCACAGTGATAACAAATGGAAATTTCATTCCTGATACGTTTTAACAAACAGTGCCAGTTCACGGAGAGATGGCTATCTCCCAATGAGGCATGCTAGCCACAAAGTGAAAGCTGTTAGTCTGCCGCAGAGCAGAATGGAGCTTTGAGCTGTTTAATAGGATCAGGCAACAAAAGCATTGTTTACCATTGTTAAAGCCCATCTTGCAGGGTTTATTTTCTAACGAATTTGCGCAATTTGCTTGTTGGTAATAAATATTTAAACAGTTACCCAACAACATCAAATACAATGGATATCACAAAACAGAATAAAATACGAAAAAGTAGTACTATTTTACAGCGGTTTGCATGATTCTCTTTTCCCCCACAATGCATTGCATTACGTCACGTTGGGGAGACCACAGACGAAAGACCCGTCTCGGTTCACTGTCTATGGTCTCGGTCTGTGCCACTGGTCTTGCAAAATATGGCTTTTGGTCTCGACCGAGTCCATGTGTCTTTATTATGTGTATAATAATATTTGGAGGGAAACTGAAACACAGCTTGGACGGGGATGCTGTTCGGCTTTTCACAAGTTTAGACAGCTAGCTACGCCGACGTTTGCTAACGTTAGCGCAACAGCGTTAGGCTAGACTGCTAGGTAAATATTATGACTGCCTTTGGAGTTTCCTATATCTGCATCCACGTTGTCAACATAAGACATGGCGTTAGTGCTCCTTTTGTACCATAATTTTATTGAATGAAATGTTAAGCTTCGCTCCTACGAGATGGGTGGGTTTTTGTTACGTTACACACAAAGCTAACTGGCTATAGTTAGCCTGTACGTATGCTAGCAGAATTAGCTAACGTTGCGTAGCCAGCCAGCAACTTTGGCAATCATCAGTAGTTTCGGCGAGCTAACCACGACAGTATTGTCGCCCACAATCAACCTCTGCTGCTAAAAGCAGTCAACCTGCAGTGATGTTTGAAATGGAGACACATGTGGATGTGTTAGCTGTCGTGGTTAGCTCGCTGAAACTACTGCCGAAGTTGCTGGTTGGCTACGCAACGTTAGCTAATTCCGCTAGCATACGTACAGGCTAACTATAGCCAGTTACCTTTGTGTGTAAAGTAACAAAGACCCACCCATCTCGTAGGAGCGAAGCTCAACATTTCATTCAATACAATTATGGTACAAAAGGAGCACTAACGCTACATGTCTTATGTTGAGAACGTGGACGCAGATATAGGAAACTCCGAAGGCAGTCATAATATTTACCTAGCCGTCTAGGCTAACGCTGTTGCGCTAACATTAGCAAAACGTAGGCGTAGCGTTAGCTAGCTGTCTAAACTTGTGAAAAGCCGGACAGCATCCCCATCCAAGTAATAAATAAACACTAGGCAAATATGTTGTTACTGGAGCTAGTAGGCTACCATCAAAACGTGAGATATCTAATCGAAAATGTGTTTACAACGTCGGGGGAATTCACAGGTAGGACTGGCAAGTTAGCCCATAGCTAGCATGATGCCTTCCATTTCTAGATCTAGGTTTACCGGTAATTATCTGAACTAACAACATGATCACCGTCACTAGATATAAAGAAAACCTTGACTTTCACTCGGTGCTATTCACTGACAGTAAAAACACCTCTTCCTCATCCCAGTCAGTCACCATAGTTCTAGTACTAGGCTGAGGCACGTCTCCCCAACATGACGTCATCACCGAATTGCGTTAAAAAACCCACTAATACCAAAAACGACAAAAACTGGCCTTTAACACTATTTGGAGACATTTTTAACAATGAAGTTGAGTGCTTTATGTACCCATTCATCAACAGTGGTGGTTAACCTGCAACATGGGCTTTAATGCTTAAGAAGATCTCAGAGGCTGAGTTGGAGAAAGACACATAAAGGGAGGGGGTGGGGGGCGGGGGCGGGTTGACGAGGGAGGAATGCAGCTGAAGAGGTAGTGAGAGTTAAGGGGAGACAGGTATAAAATAGAGGCAGTAAGAGTGACTTTTAAGAGAAGTGATGACCAACAGGTAATGATGGCCAAAGGAAGCTTTATGAAGCCCACCCTGTTCAACAAAGAGTTTAAACCACACTGATTTGCCATTCCTTGAGCCTTTTTCTTTAAACCAAAAGCGCCATCTAGTGGACTCAGAAAATTAGAAAAATGGTTCACAGAGCTTTATGAAGCTTCATTTGGCCATCACTACAAACAGGTAAAAAAGAAATGGTAGTGAGAAGTTCATGAGAGGAAAGAAAAACTATAAAGGAACAAAAATACAGAAATACAGAAATGGTTTAAGCGAGACTTCAACCAAGAATTGAAGAGAGGAAAGAGATAAGTAGAACCTGAGTGAAAGAATAAATACGATTGTTTTTTCTGCTCTAAGCCCTTCAGGCGAATTAGAGCCAGGCCTTGTGCAGAGAAACCTGACTGCCTCTCTTTGATCTTCCCTCTAATCAGATTGGAGCTCAGGGTTTAGGGAAAATACATAACATTGTATTGCCTCTTTTCTCTTTGAAAACTGTGTGTGTGTGTGTGTGTGTGTGTGTGTGTGTGTGTGTGTGTGTGTGTGTGTTTTTGTTTGTGTTTGATTATGCATATCTGTTTGTATGTGGCAGGGGTCACATGTAAAATACAGCTTGGTGTGTGTGTGTGTGTGTGTGTGTGTGTGTGTGTGTGTGTGCAGCGTTGTTTTCTGGTGAATAATTGGAAAGGCCGCAGAACTATAACTGGCCCCAAAGGCATTAAAAATAAGTATTAAATAAATGCGTATGTTAGACAGTGTAGAAACTCAGTGTTTGCACAAAGACAGACATCCAATGTATCAGATTTATAAAAGGTGTGCATATGCACATTACAGAACAGGGTCCACACAATCATTTGGTAAATTATCACTTATGAGACATAAGATTATGACTATACAGGGCTCTCAAGTGTCACGCATTGAGCGTGACAGTCACTCATTTCGGTCTTTTGTCACGCACTCCTGCCACACATTGTATTTCTCACGCGGAAAAACTATTTATAATATATTTAACATGCCGCAACGCCCAAAATTTCTCTGGCGCGCTGCTCTCACTATGGAACCGGCAGGAATCAAGCGCGTCTCCCTTGGAGTTCTTTGTTGAGCCTGCCACTTATCAGCCAATCAAAAAAAAGAAAGCGCCTACACAATAGCCAATCAGAAAATAGCACTATTGTATCTGGGTAAGATTTAACGCAACAACCAATGAAAAAAAAGCATGGAGCAGCGTACAGACACTTCCCTAAACATTCGCTCATTCAGAGACCAGAGACCCAAACGGGGCTCTGTGTCTATCAGACGGTCTGAGATTTACCGTATCAGCAGAGCAATCACGTAATGCACAGCAGACTATGGTGCAGGTAGATTATTTTCTGAAATATAGTGACTATTATAACTTTATTTTTCTCAAAATATCACGACTCCTCCAAATCTCAGAGAACACAGATATATTTTGAATGTGCACAAAGTTTTGAACATGAGCAGAAATCTTGCTCAAACTTGACAGTATTACAGTCCAGGGGTTTATTAATAAATTAAAATGAATTAATGTATCATTGAGGTGAATAATTGTCACCTTTTAAGGAGGTTACTTCCTCAACAAAAGATGCAAAACAGGAGGGAGGAGTAAATGATGCCTAGGCTACATGTGTGCTGACTCAGATATAATTAGAAAAGTCGATCTACAGGAGAGAGCCTTATTGCAATATATTCCATTATGTTTTTATATTTGGATTATAATCTATGTTTCCCTTTACATAAAGATATTTCCAGCATAAATTGAGGTAGAGGTAGAAATAGGTGCATACAAATTCACCAGAATGCAGGAAATGAAGTGTTTAATGCTCAAAATTTTCTGGGGGAGGACCCCCAAACCTCCCACATCATAAGTCACCATGTGGAAATGGAATAAATACTTTGTATTTGGTTGAATGTTAGTGCCATGTGTCAAATCTTTTCTTCTGTAAGTCTGAACAATTATTAATAACAAAAAAGAAACATTAACTATAATAAACACCCCCATTCCCGCGATCCGTCCAACCCGCCCCCCCTCTTTGACGGGGCTGTTAGCGGTCACTCTTGCCTGTCTTCAAAACTTGAGAGCCCTGACTATAAATGCAAAGTTTAAATTGTTTGAGATGTCTGTATTATGACAACTTGACATTACCCAAGCTGTGTTAAGCGAGACAACATAACCTGTCAATGTCTTTGTTATGACAACTTGCTATTAACCCTAGACAACCTATCATGACAATATTCATTACATAATTATAATAGTCTCATGACAGCCAATGTAAAAGCCAAACACTTATGACAATTCAATGTAATGTTATGTTGTCTTACTTAATGTCCAGTTGCCATAGCACAGACATTTCAAACAAAGCAGACTTTGCATTAAAAGTGTCATAATTTACTGAATGACACTTAATGACAACAGTCATAAATAATCATAAAGACTCCTTCGTGTTCATGACAGGTGTCATGTCATGGTTATGACAGTGCCATGTCAGTCTTATGCACACCTCTTCAAATAAAGTGTTACTGTATTACCCTATGTGTAGATTGCAAAAAAATAATACACAATCAGTGATTTCTTTTAATCCCTTAAATAGCTTTACTGTATTTTACTACATCCCAGTGTGTATCTGCAGTATGCACAAGGTGTGTTCAGTCTCACTGTGTTCCACATTTACAAGTTGATGAAAATGGAAATTATGTTTGCACGTATTTATTTTTTATTTTTTCACATCGGTACAACGGTTTACAACGGTTTTATACTGACTCTCAAGTTAGGTTGGCTGCTACAATTTGAGGAAAACAAGAGGAGTGTTATTTATACAGTTCTCTATATAACTTAGACAAAATGTCCAAAATCTTGTGGCCCTATGAAGTCTTATTATTATTTATCATATAGTGTTGTTTATTGTTATTTTAAGAAAGTATTATTCTGCTTTAGATACACTGTGACTTCTACAATCAAACAAAGCAAGGCAACAAACAGGGCAGCAAAAAAGGAAGTGACTTGTTTGGCTACAAGCTGCAGGAGTTTTGGAAATGTAAACACTAAGTCCCCATGTACTTTAAGAGGAAGCTGAGGCGGAACTGCAGTATCTGTCACACTGTGCTTGTATCGGTTGTGCAAATTTGACCAGAGTTTCAACTTTGGTGTGACTTGCAGATTGATGAACTATTGCTTCAGTTGAACACCTTGACGATCACCAACTTTAATTCCAAGTGTTCGACATGTGACGTACTTGTATTACACCATTTCACTTTTCAGTTCTCTCCGTCCCTCCTAGAAACAGTCTGTTCACCGCCCCAAGAGCTATAACTGATGATGCAAGCCCAGGCCAAATGATGGCAAGACTCATTACAGCCACAAGACCTTTAATCACTCTGTGAGATTAAAAACTCAGAAAGCACAGAGACTTAACTTGAACTTTACAACAAGGAAAATCCAATGTGAACCGAATTTATATAACCCTGTGCGTTCAGGAAGTTTCCAGACCCCTTCAATGTTTTCTGTTTTGATATATTACATTTGTTTACGTTAATGTTCACCAATCTACACTCAATACCCAGTACTGAAAAAGTGAAAACAGGATTTTACAATGTTTTGCAGATTTATTATGAGGAAGAAACCTGAAATGTCACATTCATATTTATTCATATCATATCATCATATCATATCATAGTTTGTTTGGCCTCAAAAATGCACACACAATGCATTTTGGTGAGAAACACTGAATGTAAACAACACAGTTTCTTTATAAGACAATATATAAGATAACTTTAGTTAATTCCAATTATTTGTGTATTTTTGTCAGAGCACAGGTCAGCTGAACATGCCAAAATGCAAGAATGCAATTCAACATGTACAGAATAAAGTCTCCGTAATGAATAACAGAAGATTCCTTGGATTTGAATTAGGCACTCCTCTTCAATGACAACTGCTTTAAACCCAACACAGCTATAATTGTCTCTGTCTCTATATAATTGTCTCAATCTTCCTTTTAATTTTTACGAAAGTGCATCTTTATATCAAAATAAAGCTTTAACATACAATATATTTAAAACAAATGCAGTGTTTTTCCTTGAACCCTACAGCTCAAGATCTCGGAGCAGTTATGAATGTAAACAGTCGGCTTTTTTCAGGTTTAGCAAAGAAAGGGATTTATGCTTGAGTAACAGAGAGAGAAAGATAAGAATATGATTAAAGAAAATCTTCATGAGAAAAGCTTTATCGATCAAAATGTTTCTTTTATTATCACACATGGAGCCCTCCCCATTAGCATATAAAGAGATGAAATCAACATAGAATAGGTTCATATTTCTGAGTGTGTGTGTGTGTGTGTGTGTGTGATTAAATACCAACCACTCCTAAACACCATCTCAGAGCTAGGCTATAGGTGCCGACTATTTTTCATATTTGGCAGCGCAGGACACACACATATGCTGGATGTAAAAGGGCTTCATCAGCTTGGGATGTTTAAAAAAGAGGGCTTAATCGGCTAGCAAAGTACTGTGCTCTGGCTGCTATCATAGGCAGCCGCCATATATGGCGAAGACGCTGTTACTTATACCCATAAGAACAGAGGGGTATGCTTAATATTTTGAAGGCCTATTATATTTCTGAATGGCCCTTGATTTTGTTTATGTATTTAACTGCATCTATAATATTTATGTCCCTGTAAATTATTCTTTTCAAGTGGACTTAAATAAATTGTTAAAATGTGTGTGTGTGTGTGTGTGTGTGTGTGTGTGTGTGTGTGTGTGTGTGTGTGTGTGTGTGTGTGTGCACATGGCATTTAGAACCATAAGAGACTTTATTCATTCAAGGGAACTATTTCTGTGGATTGTCATCAGAGCAAGGGCGTAATTTACTGGGGGGAACACAGGTGAGATGTCCTGGAAGTTGGAATTGTGTTTGTATCTTATACATTGTAGCAAATCACTGATTCTCCAGAATAAATAGAGAGTATGGAAATGAGAATAACTTAAAAACTAAAAACAAAAACCTGTATAAAATCTTTAAAAGTGGTAACAGTATCTATTAGAGCGGAGCTTGGTGTGTCTGGTTCAAACATTTGGAAATATTGAGCTCCATAGGGTTTAATGGAGTTGATAATGTACTCCTCACTTTACACATTTTGCTTTATTGCTCTACCTTTATTGTTTTATTTAATTTGTTTACAGCTCGGGTAGGGGTATTTGAAAAACGAAATTCCTTTTGAGGATTGAGGATTTGTGCCTGCTACTGTGTCTCCCGCCACCACCTTTGAAATCAAAATTCTATGCTTCATAAATATTTATACATTATCTGCTGTTTTACATGAGCTAAACACACACACAGACACACACACACACACACACACACACACACACACACACTCTCTGACATGTTCTATGTATCACTTTGTGACAAGGCCAATCTTTACACCTGATTTTTTTTGATAAGTCTATGATTGATCTGTGAGGGTCTATTTCCTGTCTTCAAATGTGATCAATCAACCTTACACTGTCTGTGGTATGTGTGTGCGTGTGTGTGTGTGTGTGTGTGTGTGCCACCAGAAGAGTGAAACTACAGTATATATTTCTGAATATTGCTAACATCTGAAATATACAGGTATATTTCATAAATTAAGTTTATGCTGCTGTTTTCATTGCATATAGTAAAAGTATAGTATAGTAAAATATAAAATATATTGTACACTAAAAAGCAGAAGAAAATAAATAAATGCTACAAGCCTACACTTCATCCTGACGAAGGGCTATTTTCCTCATCTCCCAGGCTTTCTCCAACTATGATTTAAATATTTCATATTTCACCAGCGAACACTATCTTTGTGAACATCCATTTTTATTAAGTCAATTTATGTCACACTAAAAGTATTGTGCAGTTCCCAGTAGAAAGGACAAGAGAAAACTAAATGGCATTCCTTCTCTATATCATTGAGATGGCATTTGACCAATCTACTCCTCTTCTCCCCGAGTGACATACGGTCCAGTAGGATACATAACCAGTCAATCTCATCTTGGCATATACAGATCTTTTTATTTAAATATTTGACACTGATCCTGATATGTCAGGAAGCAATCCAATGAAATGAAAGAATTGATATGATGCAAGAGGATGGAAGACCATCAACATGAACTTGTGGTGTGAGTAAATGGTAAGCTAAATGCCATTATTCTGGATGTTTAGATACTAATAACTTGAGAGAGAAAAGTGTGCTTGTGTAGCAACATCTAAGGAAACATTTAAACGTTTTTTTAAACATATTTTTGGTTAAATATATATATTTAAAAAGTAGTTATGCAGTCAGGCTAGTTTTTAGCGCAATATCATGCTAATGACAGACGTGACTTTTTTAAAGGTCAGTGTCAGGTCAGGAACATCAGTGTTTTTAATTTTGCTTTGTTTTCTGCATGGATGTTTACAGGAAAATGGACACAGGGACATTTCATGGTAGAAAGGAGCTATCCTACGGAGTCAAACCCAACAACAGATTTTGTAGTGAGGACAGTGAGCTTGAGGGAAGTGATAGTGATGAAGAATGGACCCCAGAAAGAGGTTTGAGAGGCAGAAAAAAATCTCATATGCAGCAAATTGCAGCAAGGTATGTTTAAATCTTATATACAGTAACTCCTGAAAAAATAGGATTACAGAAAGGGAATATGTTGGATGGAGGAAGGCAAATCAATCAGCATCGTAATTGGAAATTAAAGGTGCGCTATAAGTTCCTGCATGGTTTCAGCGCGATTTCATTTTTGTCTCAAATCGTAGGCATCTCTCCTTGATCTGCTAGCTGCCTGCCCCCTGAATACACTGTGAAAAACACAGGGGTCGTAAACGTCAAACAAACACTAGGGGCACAGGCTGTGCACCAAAATACAACAAACCACTCCAGCCAATCACCGACAAGATGGTTGGGGGAGGGGGTGGCGGTTAGTGACAGTTACTGTACATACACACCGCCACCGACTTGAGCTTCTAAAGATACCGGAAGTCATTCATTTTCAATGGAAGCTGGCTTCTCTCAGCTGCAAGGAGCGTCAAATCTGTCGGCGTCGCGTTTTGGGCGCTTTGAGCGACCAGAGCGTCAATCAGAAAGTTGAAAGTAAGTCAACTTTATGGTAATGAGCTATGACGCGGTTCAGCGGCAAGCAGCGGCAACCAATCGGAATATAGACGTCCTTCACGCTGGCTGATTCCGGAGAAACATACGATGTAAACTTTCGTTCCTACCAAAACATTAGTTCCGAGAAAAAGGAGGAAAAGCTCATCATGGCCGTTGCTGGGTTCCCTATCATTTATGATATTTGCGTATATGGACCAGTTAACGTTACCTGCCGGTCACATGGTCTCTAAACAGTCCGCTCACGGTGAAGTGCTGCACGGATCAACAGCTGGCGGCTACTCGCTCTGCCTGCATTCTGCTGCGGTTCAGCGGCTAACAAGCGAGTTAACTGCTAACAGACACCGCTGCGACCAACAACCAATACAAATTCTGTCATTATATATGTAATTTATAAAAGGTTTCTAGTGTCAATGTATTGGCCGTGCAGTGGCTGCTTGTGCTTTTTCCATGATCGAACATAGAATGCTACTACGTCTGAGCGACCAAAGCGTCTAGCAGCTTCCCCGTACTTTTTGACAAGCGTCCTTGACAGGGTGGCCAGAGCTTCTTTGCAGCTCAAGTCGGTGGCGGTGTGTACGTACAGTTAGTCAGTTAGTCATGACAGTTACGGAAACATGGGGGGAGGGGCGAGCTTGCTCGGTTTTGTTTGTAATTTACTTGGAACGTCAACAGAAGTGACTAATGCAGGAACTCATAGTGCATCTTTAAGTCCACTTTAAATGTTTTCTTTTTCAAGGCGATGAAGTAAACAATAATGAGGGAAGTGAAGAAAATTACTTTGAAAATGGTGATGGTGGGGATGTCCCGCAGCAACCACGGTGGAAAACCAGCCATGATTCCAGTTTCCATGCATACCCCGATTGGCAAGGAAGCCTTCCACAAGCTGATGACATCCAATCCCCTTATCAATACTTTAAAGGACAATTCCGGCGCAAAATGAACCTATGGGTTAATAACAGATGTGTACCCACTCGATCATTCTCTGGGACATGTTTTCATGCTAATCGAATGTGTTTGTAGCTTAAACACACTAGCGCGGACCGCTGATTAGCTTACAACGCTAGTATTCAGGGTACAGGGAAAGTAAAAACAAATTGCTATTTTGTACCACTAAAAAGGCTCAAACTATCACCAAACTTCAACGGTAGAATAATGAGGGTCCCTAAATGTTAACCAAAGCATTGAGAACTTTGTAAGTGTACAGATGCAGCAACCTGTCAATTGCTGAGGTCATGCGGCTATATGCATTCAAATCCTACCTTACTTATATCTGGGAAATATCTGGAGAAGAGGCCGGCCCAGTGGTGGGATTTCAAGTGAGTATGAGGCAAAGAAGATGAGGCAGGGATCTACTGCTCCAATCCAAGTCCCAGATGTGCAGATGGATGCAACAACCCACTGGATCGTCATGAGTGAGAGAGAAGAAGGGTAGTGCAAGGTACCAGGCTGCAAAGGCACTCCGAAAGCAAATGAAAAATGCAGGAAGTGGAATACCCACCTCTGCTTTACAAGCACTACCACCTGCTTCTTAAAGTTTCACACAGAGTGAGAAAGTGAATTCTGCAAACATGGTCTACAGTGTTTTTAGCTATGGTTGATATGGACTGACAAAATTGTTTTGGTAAAATAATATACTTGTTACTTGTTAAGACATATATTTGAAGTGGCCAAAATACCATAATGAAATATTTGAAACACATTTTCAATTAAAAAGTACCAGTTCCCTCTTGATTTTCCTAATAAGTGTTGAGACAATATTACATTTTTTTGCGTGATTTATTACCAATACTGCATATCGTTGCCTTGAGGCTCCAAAATAAAATCTGCTTAAGGGGCAGGGTTGATTTATTATTATTATGTTAATCTTTTATCTCAAATTAGAGGGTTAACTCAGCTAACACAGATGTCTTAACATATGAAATATGTTTTCATTATGTTGTTTACCTCTACAACTGGTCCTTTGAAGAATAATAATGCGTTCATTAATTTATCGCTAGTCTCGCATTGCCAGACCTATCTCCACAGCGCTGTGGAGTAAGGTCTGGCTACACCACACATACATTCGGGGATGAGAAAAAAACACTCTGGGTTGTTTGCATTGCTAAACTAGGGCTGTCAGCGTTAACGCGTTGATCGCGATGCGATTAAGGGCTGACGCGATGCGATTAATTTTTTTTAAACGCATGCCGGCATTTATTAATTTATTTTACACTTCACTCGGCTTTGCGTCGTGTCTAACAGGCTACTATTTTGACCCTTTGCAGCACCGTTACTTATCATCAAGCTGCCACTTCCTCCTAACACATCCTGCTGCTCCAGGCTGCAGGCATGATGGAGAAACACAGCAGCAACACAATCTGAATGGAGCTTTTTATTTTCCAAAACTCCCGGACACCCGTAGACAAGTCAAAGCCATATGCACGTTGTGTAAAGCCGAATTAAAATATCACCGAAGCACGTCAAGCTTGAGCTACCACCTACGGAGCTAAGCATAGTAGTACAGTTAACGTTGATGCTAGCCGCTAGCATGCTGGAGAGTGCTACTTTAGAACTCAGGTCTTAAAGACGTACTATGGTTGGCATGTTCTGACCTGTCTCGTCGTCGAGGGAGACAGTAGTTTCACCATACACAGCCTGTACCACACAGAGAAAGCAGCCGCACTGGAACTGCTGCAAGGTGCTGCAAACGCTGTCTCATTAACAGGTGATCACTGGACGTCAGTGAGTAATCAACATTATTTAGGAGTTACTAAACACTATATTGACTCTAGTAAGGATAGGGATTTTTAGTTTTTTAGTTAGGTACTTGGAGGAATTTTTCACATTTTTCTTTTGTTTACAGTAAATAAATAATTACAAGTCTTAAAATCAAGTTCATAAAGTAACTTTCTTTGCATTCATTTGATTCCCAATCAAGATACACTGGTAAAAACTGCTTTTGATTGTTAATATGTACTTAAAAACTGTTCTGAAATACAAAATAATAGAATTTTAATCATGTGATAAAATATGCGATTAATCGCGATTAACTATAGAAATTCAGCGATTACTCACGATTAAAAAATTTTAATCGTTTGACAGCCCTACTTTAAACCAATCATAATCGTCTTGGGTGGGGCTAAGCTCCGGACGCAGCGACAATGGCTCTGCAAAATAGCCTCAGGAAGGAACATGTTTTGGTGGAACATGTTCTAAGGTTGTTTTAGTTGTGCAACAGAAAACTCAGATTTGACAGATAGCCTAGCTAGCTGCAGAGATCTGCAGTTAACCATAGTCCTCATAGATCGACACCCCGCAAAAAGTTAAGATAATAAAGTAACATGAGCTATTTAAATTAGCTGGATACATGGTTAAACATAAGTTGCTCTTACCAGTGTATCACCGTGTGTATTTTGTCCATAACAATCCCCACCAATCGGTCCCAAAACGTAGAGAATAAATGCCGTAAACATATTCTTTGTACATCTTTATAATCATTCCCCAAAAGAACCAAGCAGGCCTGGCTTGTTACATCATCCAAATTTTCTTCAAAACTTTCAGCTCAAAGTTTGTTGTTGTTTCCCATAGTGAAGAGATTTTGAGAACGGCAACACAGAGAGCGGAAGGTGAGGGGCATGCCTGACATCCGGTGTGTGAGCCCGAGCAGGATGTCAGGCTTTATCCTGGAAATGTACTTATGCTGATCCAGAGTCCAGACAAATTTTTTGCTAACAGCAAGTCATCATGTCAGAGACTTAGCAATTCATATCCATGACACTGTAGCTGTGAACTTGTTTTTTGGTGTTTTCGTCTTAAACTTTGACCCTTTCACTCTGTGTTTTCACTTCATCCAAGTTAATTGGAAAATGTTGGTCCCCGCTAGCGTTAGCTGGTAACTTAAGGGAAAGTTTGCAGATTTTTTGTACTGCCGTACATGCAGATGAATGGCGCCAATACCCGGGTGTTCACCTTCACCTGCCGGTAAATCTCCTCTGGATGACTCACTTCAGAAGGGTTGAAAATCGGCTACTTTCCCTCTAAAGCAGCACCATTGCAACCTTAAATAACACTGGCTTGGCGGCGTCATCTTCCCCAGCTCCACCCTCCCCACATCCGGTTTGTAAAAACAACAAGATGGCGACGGTGGCCTATTCAGAAGCACTAGATCAAATTTTCTTGTGCAATGATGCTACTAGACTAATCCAAGTCATTTTCATTCTGAATATTCTTCTGCCTTGTTAATATTGTCTGCTACATCCCCTTCCATCTGCCCATCCATCTGTTGTGATTTGATAAAATTATGAGAGATGCTCTACAAGCATATTTCCTGCCTTCAACTATGATACATTATCTCTTTGCCAAGGCCTCTGATTATCCAAGTTGAGACAGTTGGGCCTCAGATGCTACACAGAACACTGAAGACGTTGCACCACCTGTCTCATATTGCGTTTCCTCTTCCTCATTCCCTTTATACTTTTCTAAATTTGTGTAAAATGTTACCAAACATCTCAAATAAGGTTAATTGAAAAAGAGAATGCCTGGGCTAAGCAGAGTTTTCTCTGTCTTCATGCCAGCATCCCATTATGAGGTTTAATCCTTCTGAAGTGTTTTCTGACAAACTCACCCTGAAATCTTGGCTTTTCTTCTTTTATATAAATTGATAAATAAAGATAAAAGTTTATTGTCCACTAAACCGCATGCAATTGAAATCTGTCCTCAGTAGACAGAGTTTACATCAACATGGGACCTATAAAAGGGAAATTTATTGAGAATAAACATGAAAATACTAAAATACTTCATAAAACCACAGAATACAAGACATCAAACATTCACAAACCAACGTTTGATTGAGTCTGTATGGTCGAGCTGCTGCTGGTGGTGGGAGTTAAAATATCTCCTCTGATGGGAGGGGTGTTTGTGGGCCAACATAGATTTCTTGGTCAAATCTTTGTCTGATGATCCTGCGGTGGTATTTTTCCTAGAGGTACCTCTAGGACAGCTTATTTCTGCACCTAACATTGTTGTTGCATGGCACCAAGTTAAATTTCTGTCTCAGATCTATGTAGCTGGTCCCTAAGCGTCTTAACCTTGTAAGCAGTCCTTGTCATTTCCTAAAGTTTTCAAGTTTGAATGGACTGACATGCTCGACTGCCTCCCTCTTCAAAATAACAGAAGGGGTTAACAGAAGTCCCACCGTAAAAGATACCTATGATGTAAGTTTTGATATACAGTTCAATGTCAAAATTCTTATAACTCATAATGCTGGGGGTTCCATGTCAGAGGCTGTCTGGTGCTCTGACTATGCCATAACATACAACCATATATCAAGCTTTGCCTACATTCTTTTTGTCCTCCATAGCACAGCTTTCTGGTCTGTGATGGGCTGACCCAGGATATTTGTCGTTAAACCAAAATATAGGGTTTTGGATGTACTGATACTGGAATGGTGGTGTCTTTGAAAAAGGGAACCAACGCCAAATCATCATCATATTTGATTTCTTTGTCCACAGGAAAAACAAGAGGGGGTTAAAGCACATCCTTTTGGTATATCTTGAATAATCACTGTACACCTTCTGGGGGCCTTAGAAACTTGAGAGAACAAGGCTGGATTGTACTGAAGGCTATGAAGGAGGGGGTGAGACTAGTGCAGAGATTATCACATTTGTTATTAAAACCATGTTTATTAAATCAGGAAGAAAAACTATTTTCTATTCTAAACTGCAGAAAAACATGTTTGTATTCCCTACTCTCATTACACTTCACTATCTCCCACAATATACACTTGGCTATTTTCTACTGTTCTCATCATCTTTTCAAGAAAGTTAGATTTTCTCAGCCGATGCTCTCTATTGTTCTTCAATGAATGCAAATTTTACAATTCGGAGCCTCTCCTGGGAAGTGGAAATGGCCTCCGAAAATTACTTTGCACACCTCACTGACTGTCAGACAGAGATGAGGGAGGAGGAAAGACGGAGGAGAGAGATAAAATAGAGAGGGAGGTAGGGGTCAGTGGAAAAGAAGGGGAGATGAGAATGAGGGAAGGGTAGGGAAAGGGGAAAAAAAGACAATGACTGAAGCAGAGGTAGCTTGCGTACTAATGCCATATGCTCTTTAGCCCTACCTGACCCTTCCTCCAGACCTTCTAACCGGAGAGCAGAACGTGTTGGCCTGCTGATTAGAATTGCTTTTGGGATGCTCTGAAGTTACAACCACTGGGTCAGCTAATAATAAGAGGACAGGGCAGGAGGGTCAAAAGTGTTTTGAGGGCTATTGACGGTTTGATTTCTGCAGTCTACAGTGTTGTAAAGGTAACAAGTAAGGAAAAAATGAAGTGTACCAAAAGTATTCACACCATTGGAAGCTAGGTTTTATCCAGCAAATAAGTATGAATGTATCTTGTGAAAGCTATTTAGACAATATTTAGAATCATCCCTCTAGTACCACTGCTAAGATCCAGGTGTGAGTAATTTCAACCAGGGTTCTAGTTTTGAGCCAGCTGGTTTTGGTTTCACATTGCAATGATGTGAGCACATAAAAGAACTCTACATGACATACCTATGTCCTGTCATCATCCCGATACTTGTAATTGATTGGTTTGTAGACGGCTTCCATGTCCTTTCGTATTCTCTCTCTAGTGTCAGAGTTTTTCCAACTGACTGCTGCTCTCCCTGTGCTACTGAGGGAAAAAAGGGGATTCCACGTCAATTACGCAGCACGCAATCTCTCGCAGCTGTCCACAATCCCTCTTAATCACTCCCAGTGCTTTGCGACCCACCTAGCCTGGCAGCATGCAGAACAGCCATTCGGAAGATAGTGCAATGACACTAAGCACGGAGCTATTCCTCATAGGCGTTTCCCTGCTGCTATAGTCTCGCATTGCCAGACCTACCTCCACAATGCTGCGGAGGAGGGTCTGGCTAGTCCACACAGCACTTCGAGATGGGAAAAAAAGTGCTCTGGTTTATTGCCATTTCTTTAAACCAATCACAATCATCTATGGCGGTGCTAAGCACCGTACGGAGCAACGGCGCCTCTGCAAAATAGCCTCGGGAAGGAACTTGTTTTGGTGGAACGTGTACGTTCAAAGGTTGTTTTAGTCGTGCAACAGAAAACTCAGGTTGGAGTTTACAGTTTTTCTTGATTGTTTACACACATTTTCTGAAAGCATGCCTCATACTCTCAGAACTCTACACACAAATCAAAAAACACACACACAATGGGCAAAACCTGTGGTGGAAGTTTCTTATTGCAGCCGGAATGTATTTCAAAAAGGTAAAAGATGAAACAAATAAAGACAGTCGAAGACTAATTATAAACTTGCAAGAATATAGGAGTAACACAATTTCACAAAAGGCACAGCAGCCCAGTGTGGAAAAATGTATTCAACGAATGAGGAAAAAGCACACAGCTTATATGGATCTTCAGTGAAATGGAAAGATATGCCCCCCTTTCTAAACATGACTCAACATTTCTTACAATCAAACATAGTCAGACATTCAGGAGCCACTACGTTTCTTCCCCTCTGTACTACTTTCTACCCCAAGGTTTAGACATCCCGTTTATCTCAACTATGTGAGAAGTCTCAACTATTCAGGGAGAAATAACAGATAGTTTAGGGTGACCTTGTAGCCCCTATCTGTTCAGCGTACACATTACGTTCCCAGACTTTGTGGCTCTTACTTTCAACATGTGAGAATAAGAAAAACTCACTTTCAGCATTGTGAGACAAAGTAAACCAGAAATAAGACAAAAATATGAAGAATCATGCTTAAATATAATTTTGCCATTACATTATAAAGAATCATGCTTAAATATAATTTTGCCATTACATGCTCAATTCTCCTGCAAAATGAAACATTTACATTTCTTCTCAAAATGGTATTTGGTTTTCAAATGACACACACAAACCATCATATGAATAGACATTTATAAGAACCAGTTGAACACTGATGTGCTCAATGTAAATCACTATGATGAATGGAAAACACCATTCATCATAATGACTTAGGCCTTTTTTTTGTTCAGTGTTACACTTACTACAGACAGTACATACATAAGTATAAAATATTTGAGAATATTGTTTTTATACTCAGAACACACAAATACACGGTAACAAATATATTTTATTTTTCCCACAAAAACAATGTACACAGTGTACATCCCAACCAACACAAAGTTGCACATACAGTGGTCTACATACAAAACAACAGAAGAATTTACTGTATACTGTAAAAAAAAACTGCTGCATCCTCTCTTCTGTTTCGGTCTGGCCACAGCACCTCATCCACATCACAAACAATGTTTTCCCTGGCCAAGCAGCGGGGGAAATATCACCTAGCATGGCGAATCAAGCCATGAAAAGCATCAACTGCTATATCTCCACATGCGTCTTCCATAGCTTGGAGAAGGGGTATACACGTTTGTGGATTTTGGTCATACACGTTCCATCTCCAGGCAGAAAAAAAATTCCAAAACAGAAGAGCTCACCTGTTGCCCTTTTATGCTTAAGCTCTGATTGCTAATTGTAAAACTGTGTGACAGGTGTTTTCGATGAGTCAGTGTGCATATTTGAATGGCAGTGTGTTACTTGTGAAAACAAGAGATTTTCTTCATGAAAATTGTGCC
Source organism: Sander lucioperca (assembly GCF_008315115.2). Taxonomy (NCBI): domain Eukaryota; kingdom Metazoa; phylum Chordata; class Actinopteri; order Perciformes; family Percidae; genus Sander; species Sander lucioperca. Next base: position 4,485,583 of record NC_050173.1, read on the forward strand.
AAATGCAGAGACTTGTATGTAGTGTTTTGAAAAAAAGTGTGTTTTAGAACTGCAATTTGAGTGTAAAGCAGGAATTGTGCTTGTAGTTTAGCAGAATTGGTTCAGGGGGTTGGTGCATGAGTTACATGTTGTGGTCATTGTGTCTCAAGTACCAGTATGTGTGTGTAAGCAATCGAGGAAAAACTGTAAAATGCCCAAAAAGAAAGCCCAAGGCAACAGATATCCGGCCTAAATGAGTGAAATCCAGCGGAATTTCAATCAGCAACGGAGCAATCCTGGAAGTGGAACGTCGTGTATATAGACTACTGCTCCTATAACATAACAATAGCCTGCCAGAACTTAAACATGCTGTCTTGGTATGTAGGCACAGTTCGGTTGTAGGGTAGCCAACAATGAAAAATGTGGCACTAATATAGATTTTATTTCATGTTTTATAGCCTACTGATAGACTGGTTTTCATGATTAAACATGTTAAAAATAGCTCCATGTTAAGTTGCGGGTCATTACATTGCTGTAGTGGAAGGCCTATAACTGACAGCAAATGTGAGTTTTTTTCACTGTCAAGAGGAAGTCTATAATAATATCAATGACCACATTTATCTGAAATTGAATTACAGACATCATCTGAACAGAGCTCAGGTTTGCGACCCATTTTATTTCCCCTGAGAGCCATTTATTGGTTTACGTTTTGAAAATCTCTAAATCTGTGCTGTGGTTTTGGAAACCTTTTATCCTGGAGCCAAAATTAACTCAGCCTTTTATTTATGGAGCCTATTAAAAATAAATGTTACGTTACGCTTGGTTTAAAACTTGAAAACTCCAGGGAATGGGGCTCTTTCCTGTGACTGCCATCTCTGAGTTATTGCTCCTAACCTTTATAATGTTCCTGCTACTTTATTTTTTGTTGTTTGTTTCATTTAAGTATTTATTCATGTTTTTTTTTTTTTCATTTCTTATTTTTGGCACTTTCAGTTCTATTTATTGTATTTATTTTTTGTCTGTAGCTTCAATTCACAACCTTTCGTCAATGTCATTCGTGGGTGAATATACAGTACGTCTGTAGTGTGTAGTGTTGAATGTTGAATGCCTGTATTTGATGTTTTTCAAGAAAACGTGACATAAAACAGAATGTTTACCTTTGTAATGACATGGTTTTAAAATGGCACCTCATTAATGTGAAACTTCTTTACTCAAGTTGACATATGTTCAATTTTATTTGTCATAAAACCAATTCCAGTGAAATGTAATCTTGTCAGCTCCTTTATCTTGTGTGGGCCATGGCAGCCGGCAACCAAGGGGAAAAACTGGTAGAGCTGGCTGGTCTGGTCAAAAATCTCATCCGGTCTCAAGCAGCCAGAGACCAGCAGATGAACAAGGACTTTTGTCTCCTGTTAAGAACAGAATGCATTATATTATGATGTTGCTGACTTTGGCTGAGTGAGATTGAAAGAAACTGAGGGCAGTAATTATCAATGATAGCATAATTATTTTTTCCTATTCATAATTTGCTCTTTTTAGTGCTTCTCTGGAAACTCTCATGGCAGTACACAGCCTTTGTTCTCTGTCATCTTTAATTTATGAGAGCTGCAATTATTTATCCATTTTTTATACATCATACCGCAGTACAAATTATATTTTCGCGAAGTTGTCTATTTACAGAGCAGATCTTCAGAGACTGGTGACAATAGACATGCACATGTGTGTGTGTGTGTGTGTGTGTGTATGTGTGTGTGTGTGTCATTTTGTTGTCCCTAGAAATTGGCATTTTTCAATCTTTTGTAAACTTTTTAGAAATGCCATTATATCTGAGTGGACCAGCATGAGCTGAATTCACTGCAGCTATGATATCAAACTTACTCTCATGCTGTTTAATATTTAACACTTACTCTTTTCTTTTCTCGAATCTTTACTTGAATGGAAATAGGTCTTAACTTGAGTCAGACTACTTGATCAGTCTCCTATGGTGAGGCTGCCCCCCCTCATGTTCATGTCCTATGTTTGTTTTTAAACTCACACAGTGGCTTTTATATTTTCATTTCCGTCACATCTATTTACAGAATACTTCTCTGAAGAGACAACAAGAACATTGTTTAGGTCGCAAGGGGCTCACGGCTGTGGTCTGGTGACAATTTTAAACATAGCACAATTAGAACAGAACAAAACTCCATTATTCCCCTGCTCTACTCTGGTATTTCTTAGCATAGAAATAAAACTTTTAACGACTTGAGTGCATAATGTATCCACCATGATGGGGAAGCAAACTATTCAAATATTCTTACATATGGAAACACATTGTTTCTAGCTTTTGTTTAAACTATATTAACTTAAAGCTGCATTGTGTGGTGCTGTTTTGCATTGCATGCAATCAGAAGGTGCTCTTGTACCTTTGTTTATCTGATAGTAAAGTATGAATATACAGTATATAGAAAAAGACATACTTTGATGGTCCCCAAGAGGAAATTACATTTTTACTCTCTGTTGTTATTACACACAGGCCCGAAATACACACACACACACACACACACACACACACACACACACACACACACACACACACACACACACACGGACCTTATTCATGCACTAATGGAAAGATGTCAGAGTGAGTTGGGGGTTCGGTGCCTTGCCTAAGGGCATCTTCAGCAGTGCCCAGGAGGTGAACTGGCTACCAGTGCTACACTCCATATTTTGGTCTGTACTGGGACTTGAACTGGTGACCCAAGCCAAGTCCCTATGGACTGAGCTACTTCTGTCCTATTATATATGCAGGCTGTTCTCATGAACCATTCATACATATAGCTACAAAAAGTAATTCACTGTAAAGTGTTTGAATTCCACGTATTTATTACTGCATGCACCCCATTGACTGCCGCTGTATAAGAGCGTGAAGATCCGCATAGGGAGGCGGTCCGGGTGGTTGAAAGGGTCCTAAAACACAAGACTTTCAAGCAGGGGGGCGGAGTTCGTGTCTCGGAAGAAGTTAACCTCATGGTGCCCGGTACCCGGCTCACAGTAACCTTTTCTCGGCTAAATTTAACTGTAAAGACCGCTAAAGTTAACCGTACCTCTGAGAACACATTAACAGGGTTTAAACCAGAGTGCACCATTGCAACAATGGTCCCCTTGAAAGATAAAATTGAACTTAATACAACCTTCCTGTGCCTAACTGTCAATCAAGGCAGGTTCAACACTGATAGCGGGCTTCTCATTTTAACATTTTATAAGTTGTATCAACATTTATTCAATGAGTTAACCACTCTTTTTTTTACGTTTTATTCATTCATTTGCTAATCAAGTCCAAAAACAAAATACATTACATATAGCACAGTTAATCATTAGTTACTGAAGCATATTCCCCTCTCAAAGGCATGAGTTCCTTCCTGTGAAATAATTCTAGTCAAAACACAACAGAGGGCTCAGCCCAGTTAACTTTAAAAGAAACAATGAAAGTACCTTGGAATGAACTGTGCCTAATTACATAAACAGCATATAGTATATATAAATATACTATAGACATAGCATATAGCCTGAAAAGGGTCAAACTAACAAACAAAACAAAAATGAACAAAATAAGCAAAACAAAGATACCAGCAACAACAACAAAAAAGAAAGATATTATACAAAATCATAATGCTGCACATCATTTTTTTTATTTTCCTTACCCTTCCTAACCCCCCATGGGTCTTTATCTAAATTTCACTATGCCAAAATATGTGTCATGTGTGTTTGTACAAACAGATGTATTTTATAAGGTAAAAATAAAGAAATAAGAGTTAGTAAGTAAGTAAGTGTTGTCCCAATAAAGTGCATGCCAATGGGTCACTGTACAAAAGATAATTTGTTAGAAAAGAGTCGCCCCTCTGTACTTCTTTTATAGCCTGTTAGCAAACTCCTGAATGGATGCTGGACTCCTTCTAAGTTACACCGGGTAATAGGTAGTGATGTCCACATGAAGCTTTATGAAGCATTTTCTTTATTTTCTGAGCCCACTAGATGGTGCTCTTGGAGAAAAAGGCTCAAGGAATGGCAATTCAGTATGGTTTTAACCCTTTGTTGAACAGAGAGCGCCATCTAGTTGGCTCAGAAAATGAAGACAATGTTTCATGAAGCTTAATAAAATTACTATAAGCAGGCAGTCCATTTAATATAATTCCCCAAATGTTAAAATTAGAATTAAAAAGTAGTCAAGCATCACTATTCAATGAAGCAAAACTGAGAAAGAAGGCTAGTATGGTAAAATGAGGTTGTAACGTGCGTCATAGTGCAACTTGCTACAGAAGCACATTTGTGTTAAGCATGCAATTAAAAATCCATTTAAAAATGCAAGCACGCCAACTCGGTCGGGACTCGGAAAATGGAAAAGGGAGCGGGCTCTGATTGCTTTAGACAGCGATCACAACAGAAGATTTCCCCACATTGTATTGAACACCGTCCCCCTGGTATGTAGTGGTCTCATCTGTATGTGTATGGGGCAATTTAAGAAATAAGGTAATTTAGTAAGATAGGATACAATGGTACTCATGGTGCATGTCATCTGTTCTGCTATATTACAACAGTGGTGGCCATCAACCCCTCTATATCTGGAAGATATGACGTTTTTGTGATGAGCAGAGAGGGGGATTGAGTGTGTGTGTGTGTGTGTGTGTGTGTGTGTGTGTGTGTGTGTGAGTGTGTGATAGTCATATACATAGGCTGGCGATCCATGGACTTTGCATCTAAAACGGGCCAAACAGTTGGCAAAGTACTGTTCAATCTCAGCAACAATAGGAAGCTATAGGAATGTTTATTTGGAAAAAAGGCGGGTACAGGTTTCCTGTACCCTTAGAATTGCATAATTCATAACAATGTGCTAATCTGTTTTAATCTGTTGGATCATTCAGGAAATTTGATTCCTAATGAAATTTGACTTGTAATGTGGAATCAAATAAAGTATATAAAATGTGTGTGTTTGTGTGTATGTGTGATTGGTGTGCGATGGTGGAAGTTTTAAACAATGTGATTATCAGTGCATATATCTTTGTATGAGTTTAATGATTAACTAATGACTATTTTGGTGAGCTGTGTTTTCTAAACTCTTATAACAGCTGTGTTTTTTGTTGAAACCATGCGTCTGTTTCCCATCAGTGTGAGTATACATGATGTGCGCAAGGCATCACTATGTACGCTTGTTGTTGTTTCCCGAGGAGAACGGCGTGAGAGGGCGGATTCACACATTATCCTGGAAATAAATTGTCATCGATCCAGACTAATATGTACTTTATGTAAATAGTCGTTTCTCGGGAAGAGGAGACCATTACCCCTATTTTCCACCAGGTGTGTCTGTGCTGCATTCCGGATGAGCCGCGTCCCCCGCGAGCAATCACAGGCATTCAAGTCAATGCTTGATATTCCACCTGCCGCACCATGGCGCGTCCCAGAAGCTGTTCTCCGCTCCGCTCTGCTAAAGATACGCGCCAGGTCTATTTTCACACGAGATGCGGGCCATTCGGACAGCCGGGCAGAAAGTGAAACAGTATCTTATATGTCTCCTCTACAACGTGGTGTTGTAGAGGAGACGAGAGATTCATCTTGGAGGTGGAAAAACATAATAGACATTACAGATCTTATTTATCAGGACAACACCAGAAAAGAGAAGGCATGGAGTTTCACTGTAGGAGTGCTTGGAGTGGAAGGTTATTAAGGTATATCTATACCTTAATAAACACGTGATTGTTCTGTAAAGTCTTGTAGAGACATTATAATCTGCTGGTCGGGCAGCAAGACGGAACAAAACTGGAACGCAGCACAGTCGTGCCCAGGGGAAAATTAGAATTAGTGTACCAGTATCCGGCTCCTGTAGGCAGAGGTTAAAGTGAACGATCCCGAATGGCGTTTCTGGCATCTTCCATTATGGCCATCATGCAAATGCATCAATTCGGCTGCGGAGTAGAGTACAAACGTTATTCAACGCTTCTCCTGGCAAATAAAGGGGGGTGTTTCTGTGAAAAACAACACTAAAACCCATCTATTTGGTTTTCTATATTGGTTTATCTATCATTATGAAAATATAGATATGTGCAGAACAGGTCGCAATAACAATGATGGAATAATTTACATTTTTGAATCACAATGTTAAATGACGTGGGCTAAGGCGGTTCTAGTGTTAAGTGGACACTAGGGAACAGAAAACCGGTTAACACAGGAGGTTAGTAAGGGCAAATCCTGCAATTGCCTTTGTTTATTGTACATGTAAGTGAATTACAGGGTATGATGAGGACAACTTATCTTGTCATTGTTCACATCACACCTTAAAACCTCTGGTACATACTGTAAATCACTATGTGAGGCCATTTCTCTGCGGAATTACTGTTTTTTTTTTTATGTCATGCTGCTTCATAGAAGAAAGGACAAAACATAAAAACAAAGGTGCTATTCAGTTAACTGATATCACCAAAATTCAAACTCCAGCAAATGTAAAGTTTTGCTGGAGGACTGATTCAACCCCTCATTAAGTAGTAATTACAATGAAAACATATTCAGGGATGACTTTTGACTTCAGTGATTGCACAGGTGCCTCTGTGAAAGTGTGTGAGTTTCTGTACTTGCAGGTGGCTAATTACCCCTCTCAGAGTCTCTCTCTCTTCTGTCCATTAAGTTGATCTTTTCTCTCTCTTTTTAGTCCCATCTCATTAAGAGGTGTTCAAGCTGTTTGAGTGAGAAGGAAAGTAAGATGAGGATTGTAAAGCTAATCTTCCTGACTCATTATCTAGAAGACGACTCTACTATTACTTTTGTTCGTTCTTGTGTACCTGTGTGTGAGTGTGTGTCAGAGTGTCAGTGTCAATGAGGTACACGATCAACACATTCCCAAACATCTGAACTTGAGCCATTCAACCCTTTTAATTTTTCTGAAGCCAACACAAAAACAACTCCCTCTGTCTGTGTGTGTGTGTGTGTGTGTGTGTGTGTGTGTGTGTGTGTGCGTGCGTGTGCATGTGTGTAAGCTTGTAGCATAATTACCGAGCTGTTTAATGCTAACTCTGTGTGTGATTTCCTGTATGTGTGTGTAAGTGATTACACTGCTAAAAGCCTATAACTGCATTTGGTAGTGTAGGTTGTTAGCAATACACCTGTTAACATAGACAGACGTACCAAGCCCTTTAGCACACACACACACACACACACACACACACACACACACACTATAGTAAACAAACCCTTCCAGATCTAGGCGGGAGCAGCTGGAAACTTTATTGGGGCTCTTACTACTCAGCAGGATTTGCATATGAAAGCATCCTAAGTAGTTCAACTAGCTTCATCAATCCAGAGACAACTGTGTGTGTGTGTAGGGGTGGGTGTTTGGTGATCGTATCCTGAATCTATCTATCTATCTATCTATCTGGCATTACTTGTCTGTGTACTGTGTCTGTGTAACTATAGTGTGTGGTTTGATGTGTGTGTGTGTGTGTTTAAAGTTCAGTGTGCCTTTTTAACATTGACCCAGTCAATATATTCAGATTGGAAAATGCGCTCTAATCAGCCATATCAGAGGGGGTGGCGGGTAAACGCTGTATCGTTGACACGTTTACAGCAAGGTTGAGCTTTAATTATTGGATGGATTAGCATGCAGTGCTAATAAGCATGCTTTTGCACTCCATCACAGTGAAAATTAGTTAATAGTTGTTTTGCATTATTCAAAGTATGTAGCATGAAATTGTTTAAGACTTGTGCTTGGGCTGTCACTAATCTGTATGTTGTGTAAATCATTATAGGCTTAAAACGTGCTGTACTGAGTGCTGTATTTGAAAAAAATATATATGATTGTGAAATTAGGTGTGACAACTTGGTGCAATGGCTGTAGGCAACGAGACTGTGGTCAAATCTAGCTTCTATCTAGCTATATAGAAAATAAAGGCAGTGTGTAAGATACATTGAATGTACAAAATGTAAACTATTGTTTTTGTGTGTGTGTCTGTGTGTGTGTGTGTAATCAATAAGGTGAATCCAGATTAAAGTCTTTATTAATTACCATTGCTCCATGTCAAAAGTCTCACAGTAACCTCTTCTTGGCTAAATTTAACTGTAAAGACCACTAAACCTAACTGTCAATTGGCCGGCCTTAGCTCTTCGTAATTTCGTAGGATATCATGGGAGAAAAAAAACGTGCTCTGGTTTATTGGCATTTCTTTAGACCAATCACAATGCAAAATAGTCTCTGGAAGGAACTTGTTTTGGTGGAACGTGTACATTCAAAAGTTGTTTTAGTCGTGCAACAGAAAACTCAGATTGGACAGATAGTCTAGCTAGCTGTCTGGATTTACCCTGCAGAGATGTGAGAGTCCTCGTAAATTGACCGAAGTTTAGAATTCCAACACAAAGAAAGCGGAAGGTAACGGACATCGGGCCGAAAAGAAGTACATACGGTGAAATTTACGGCAGTAACGGAGCAGTCCCGAAGTGCAAGGTCGTGGATATAGACTACTGAATAAGACAGAAGTAACTACCATAACATTTTTACTAGCCTCCATGCTACTAAAAACAGTAAAGCATACTTTTTTACTGGTAACAGGAAAGGTGTCTATTGTACGGTGGCCGACAGGTGCAAACGCCCTGCAACTTAAGAAAACACACGCAAATAGACAAAACACAAGCAAATTAAGAAAACAACTTCATTAATTTGACAACACATGCGCAGCATTCAGCAAACGCGCTGCAAATACCGCAACACAACCAAATACATAAACGCACTGCAAATACACACAACACAACCAAATAGATAAACGTGCTGCAAATATGAAACGATGCAAAAAGAAAAGCACACAAACCCCGAAAAACAAATGCAACAAAAAAACGCTGCATCCAGATTACACAACGGAAGTTCTCCAGGCCTCTAGAGGGAGCAGCTAAGTGGAACAGCTGGATTTTCGACCGTTATTAACCGATATTAAATTCATATTATTATTATTATTATTATTAATAACATAATATATTATTAATATACAGTCTATGCTCCCGTCTCATGCCCTCCCGGCTGGTGCCGTCCCCGAGCTTCGGCTTTTCAAAATAAAAGCTTGCGTCTGGTCCGCTATGTGTTTGTACTTTGGTGTGTTGGGTGTTTGTGAACTAAACAGTACGGCAATCATGCTGATGAATACAATAACTTTTTCAGCAGATGTCTTACTTACAACACGTTGGAGTTAGCAAAGCAGTTTTGTGTTTATATGTGCGGGCGGGATTTATTCAGTTTGATAAATCCCACAGTAAATTGGCTGGTTTACTAACAGGGAGGGACTAGAAATCCTGTCTGTTTTTTGTATTTCAAGAGCGAATTGCTCCACAATATGAATACAGATTGATCACTTATTTTGTAACACAATATTACACTTGAGGAGGCCTACACTTCAGTAATTTCGGACCTCGAAATTAAACCCTCTCATGTGGCTTAAACAAACGTCAACGTTAAACGCTGATGCAGTTTTAAATGTTTTATCACCACGAGTTTACAGACGTCTCTGCTGATTGAGTATCACCTGTGACCTGGGCCGAGACACACCCACCAAACGAGAGAAAACAGATCTCAAACATAGATTTAATATTTACAGTCTATGCAGTTTCTTTTTCTCTCTCTCTCTCTCTCTCTCTCTCTCTCTCTTTCTCTCTCTCTCTCTTTCTCTCTCTCTCTCTCTCCCTCCCTCTCTCCCTGTGAGGTCGAAAATCATGCTGTTCCACTAGCTGCTCCGTCTAGAGGTCTGGAGAACTTCCGTTGTGTAATCTGGATGCAGCGTTTTTTTGTTGCATTTGTTTTCTGGGTTGGTGTGCTTTTCTTTTTGCATCGTTTCATATTTGCAGTGCGTTTATCTATTTGGTTGTGTTGTGTGTATTTGCAGTGCGTTTATGTATTTGGTTGTGTTGTGTGCATTTGCAGTGCGTTTGCTGAATGCTGCGCATGTGTTGTCAAATTAATGAAGTTGTTTTTCTTTTTGCATCGCTTCTTTTTTCGGGGTTTGTGTGCTTTTCTTTTTGCATCGTTTTTTATTTGCAGTGCGTTTATGTATTTGGTTGTGTTGTGGTATTTGCAGCGTGTTTGCTGAATGCTGCACATGTGTTGTCAAATTAATGAAGTTGTTTTCTTAATTTGCTTGTGTTTTGTCTATTTGCGTGTGTTTTCTTAAGTTGCAGGGCGTTTGCCCCTGTCGGCCACCGTACTATTGCTATATCTATAGGCAGCACCAAAAGTGGTGAACCAACCAAACAATATTGCCATCCCCAAACCCTGATGCCAGCATGGCTGAAACATCTACACAATCTCAAGAAGAACATTAAACTGTCCTTAGTCTTTTAGAAATTCAGTTTCTATCATGAGGTTGGCTGCTCTGGTAATGTATCATGACGTTTGAAGGCATCTTGAAAATAAGTAGCAATAAGTCAAGTAGTTTGGGTTGAAGCTTCTCAAAATTATACAAACATTTTCTGCTAGGCTTCACTCATTCCAGCAAATTCACTGAGACATCCAAGCTTCAGGATTAAACATGTTCTAATTGACTTAATGTTAAGGAACCAATTAACAAGTCAAAAAGAAACACAAATTCCTTCGCTGCTTGCATTTGTAACATGGGGAAAGAGACATTCAGCTGACACCTTATCAATTTATGGTGTGTTAAAAGGCTAAGACCTTTCATATGCCAGTTATGCTATTTAGGAAATAAAATCAGTTTTCCGCATTTGCATTTATTTAAGTAAAATTGCAGACTGTGACTTTAAAGGATTGACTCAGTTAAGCTCTTCAGTTGTTGACACTTTGGGCCATAATTAACTCACACTGCCAGATAACTATGCTGTGTGTGTGTGTATGTCTGTGTGTGCGCGTGCGCACTGTTAGTTTCACCACCACGACATTAAGCCCTTAGTCAAATGTGTCAAGTTGAATCTTATTTGGATGTCATGTTTTCATAAAGTTTAATGTGGATTAGGATAGAGCCTTATTTAAAAAATAAATAGGCGAGAAAAAAGGCCCATTAAATGGAAAATGCTTCCTTAAACAGAATCTCCTTATTTTGATGAAATAAGCCAGTTAAGTGATATGACTCGTCAATTCCTTTGTCACTAAAAGGCAGTAGCACTTAAGGAGATCAGTGCAGCATCACGAATATTCAGCAAGGAGTGGGATGACTCACAATTCATTTTGTTTTAGATTTTGAGGTTGGAATTCAGTTTTATTTTCACATCTAAGAAAATGTTCTCTATGCAATGTGGAACATGTTTAGGTCATTTTGAATCTGCTGTGCTTGTAGGAGAATGTAAGGGTAATATTGGCAACACTTACTATGTGTTCATGATTTCCTTGTGGATACAGAGGTTGATGTGGTTCAAGCCACCTTATTAGGCAAGACCTTTGATGCAGCTATGGCGCCATGCTGTAAAAAATAAAACCAAATTTGGTAGTCAAGGTAGTGTTTCATTCATGTTCATAGCTGAGGACGTGTGGCTAAGGTTAGGTTAGGGGAAGATTGTGGTTTGGTTAAATGGTAAAACAATCGAACGAAAGTCGGTGTTGACATTTTTTTCATATTTAACCAAGATGCAATCTTTCCCAAACACTAATCAAGTGCTTTGATCATAACCAGCAATGATGGCCAAATGGAGCTTCATCAAGCTTTGTGAACCACTGTCTTTATTTTCTGAGCCCACTAGATGGCGCTCTTGGTTTTAAGAGAAAGGCCTAAGGCATTGCAATTCAGTGTATTCTCAACCCTTTGTTGAACAGAGAGCGCCATCTAATGGGCTCAGAAAATAAAGAAAATGCTTCACGAAGTTTCATTTGGCCATCACTAAGTTGAAAGCACACTGAATTGCCATTCCTTGAGCCTTTTTCTTTAAACCAAAAGTGCCATTTAGAGGGCTCAGAAAAGCTTCATGAAGCTTCATTTGGCCATCACTACATCACCATAAATAACATGAATCATGCTGTATTTACTATGAGCGGATATTTAGGGAAAACAAACATTTTGCTTTTGATAATAACTTAAAAAACATTTCATCATTGTGTTGATTTAAAAAAATCGGAATAGCTTTACATTTCTTTTAAAACGTATTAGCTGTTGAAGATTAACAGTATATAAACGCCACTATTTTTAGGAGACAGGGTTGATAGGTGACACTGCAGAAGCTGCATCTATATCAAGCTCATGTGATGCTGGACTTTATCTGACTCTGTAGTTCCTGTGGAAGAAGACACAAGGATGATTCATCAACAAGAATAACTAAACTTATCATTATATTGCATACATATATGCATATAAATGTATACGTAATACATTTATGGTGTCTTGAAAGGGGTAGAAGCCTCATTTAGTCGTCTTTGTCTTAAATATATGGTGTAATTAGTGTAAACTAATGAGTAGGCATGGTGGAGGTGGTTGGAAGCATCTATCTCACACCAGTGCTATTGTAATGCTAAGACCACATTCATCATGAACCCCCTTGATTTCAATTCCAACTCCCTTTTATGTAAAGAAAACAATGATGTTAAAAGTGCTTTTTCTCTTGACATTTCAATCATTTCATCATCTATCATCCCTAACTGTAAAAACAGCGCCCTCTTCCTGTTTTGTGTTTTAAAGAAATCTCCATCAAATGCAGTGTGGAGAGCAACAGAGGCTGTCAGTCTCCTTGCCGAAAGACCTTTTTGATTACAGCAATTACCGCCCTCAAAATACATGCGGAAATAAATTATTAGTGTTACATGACTACTGAAAAGAACAGACAGCACAGCACCTCGAAATAGGGCATGTAGTACAGAAGATCAAAGGATGTGATCATGCACAGTGTATTATGCTCCACTGACACCTTTATTAGAACATTTTGATCCTCATCAGGTCAAACAGGATGAAGCTCCTTCTGTGAATCAAAACATTGGTTTATGGTAACATTAAGGAAATTAGGCTAAGGGGCTACTCTACTTTTTCGCATGGTGAAATATAAGCATGCAGATGAAGCTTCGAGGTTGGTTACAAAGACACTCTTTGAGTCTCTGTGAGCAACATAAGCATTGCAGCCAAGGTGGGACTTAGTACAAGTTCTGATAATGGCCCGATCAGACCGTATTTAAATATAACATTCCAATGGAATTGCTGCAATTACTGGATTTACTGTTGGAGGCAAAGTAAATCCATGTCTGGAGATGTCTAAAAGGACAAAGCTATTGTTGCTTGTTAGCTGTTTTCCACCACTCCGCTCCATTTAAACCTGAGAACCCAAAGACATTGTATGGTGGCCCTGAAGTGCAAATCACAACAGCAAATAGAAAAACGCAACAGCAAATCATAAAACACAATGGCAAATGGGAAAACATTTCAACAAATCATAAAACACAACGGAAAATAGGAAAACAAAATGGCAAATATGAAAACACGACATCAAATATGAAAACACTACAGCAAATATGAAAACACTAAAAAAAATGGTTCAGCCATCACAATGAATTAGTAGGTTCAAACTTGTCATGAGCGTTAATGAAAGTTCAATAAGAAGAGATGAATTGAAAGCGAATAACGATGTTTATTGAGGGTAACAACAGAGACGGGCTTTGGTGTGTGTGAGGGACCAAGCAGTAAGGCACATGGAGACACAGTTTCAAAAGAAGGGGTTTTATTTACCCAAAAATAGCAAGAATTATTAAACAACAAAAGTGAAGATAAGTTCTGGGCCCATAAAAGAGGTCAACTAAACAGAAAGTAACAAAAGTACTTCACAGAACGTAACTAAAGTACTTAACAGAACGTAAATAAAGTACTTAACAGAACATAACTAAAGTACTTAACAGAACGTACCTAAAGTACTTAATGATATTAATGAATGTCCGTTACATTTAAGCCATTGCCAAATGAGTTGCTACAAAGCTAATTAAGACTATCAGCGCCGCAAAACTCTCTCTGTATTTCTTAGTATGGCTATGTTCAGAAGATTGTGTCGTCAGGCGACTTTCGCACAGAAACTCAAGTGAAGATAATTACCTCTTCTGAAGAGTTCATCATGTTTTTTTTTAAACAGAGGAGGTAGAAGGATCCTGGCTCCTGCAGAAATAGCATCACCTATCCTAAAAACGTGGCCTGAGTACTGCTGAGAGCAGAGATCACATTTAGAAGCTCTTCCCACGAGGTTATGAATAAACCAGGATTTAGACATGGGATGATTATCGGGTGTTGGAAAAAGAGGATGTAGAGGGCCAGTTGCATCTTAGGTATTTCAATATAGAACGATATGGACAGAAATGAGAGCGAAAATAATTGTGCATGAACCTTTTTGTTTAGTATGCTTAAGAAATTAACTGCAAAATGTTGATAGGTCAGGGAATTAATTTGATAATGTAGTCAAGTTGCCACATCTCAGAAATCTGAACAGAAATGCATGGTCAAGAAGAGCATCTACCTACGATGAAAAATAAACCATTACGTAAAACTGCATCATGTGAAGAACAGAAAGGGTAATAGGAATGTCTACTGTCAGAGACTGGAAGGGAGACCTTGGCCTTTTAGTAACTATTGTTTTTTTAACAGACTAGGTTATCCACCATCTAGCTTTAATTTTCAATTTCACATTGGCAAATGAGAGCACAAACAGATGAGATGAGAATAAGATGAGGCAGCATGCAAACTGAGAAACAGAATAAGGCAAAGATCCTCCAGAAGAAGAAGCCTGACTCTTTCTCTATATACACTCACCTTGAAGATTATTAGGAACACCTGTTAAATTTTTCATTAATGCAATTATCTAATCAACCAATCACTTGAAAGCTGCTTCAATGCATTTAGGGGTGTTGTCCAGGTCTAGACAATCTCCTGAACTCCAAACTGAATGTCAGAATGGGAAAGAAAGGTGATCTAAGCAACTTTGAGCGTGGCATGGTTGTTGGTGTCAGACGGGCTGGTTTGAGTATTTTCCAATCTGCTCAGTTACTGGGATTTTCATGCACAACCATTTCTAGAGTTTACAAAGAATGGTCTGAAAAAGGAAAAACATCCAGTATGCGTCAGTCCTGTGGGCGAAAACGCTTTGTTGATGCTAGAGGTCAGAGGAGAATAGGCCGACTAATTCCAGCTGATAGAAGATCAACTTTGACTCAAAACCACTCGTTACAATCGAGGTATGCAGCCAAGCATTTGTGAAGCCACAACACACACAACCTTGAGGCGGATGGGCTACACCAGCAGAAGACCCCACCGGGTACCACTCATCTCCACTAAAAATAGGAAAATGAGGCTACAATTTGCACAAGCTCACCAAAATTAGACCTTTCAAGACAAGAAAAATGTTGCCTGGTCTGATGAGTCTCAATTTCTGTTGAGACATTCAGATGGTAGAGTCAAAATTTGGCGTAAACAGAATGAGAACATGGATCCGTCATGCCTTGTTACCACTGGGCAGGCTGGTTGTGGTGGTGTAATGGTGTGGGGGATGTTTTCTTGGCACACTTTAGGCCCCTTAGTAGGGATGAGCGAGTACAGCATTATCTGTATCTGTATCTGTTAACCATATGAATTATCTGTATCTGTATCTGTACTCGGACTGGGCGGGGCCTAACCCGGAAGAGGGCGGGATTTAACCCGGAAGTGGGTCGGTTTGCCTTGAAATGGGCGGGGCTTTAACCGGTACGCTATTTTAAGCATGCAATTGATATGGGTTGATCAGAAATTGTTATATTTATTGCTGATTAGAAAACTATTTACATGACAGCATCAGCATTGAGCTTCAGATCAATGGTTTTGATCACGATAACAAACTATATACAGAACAAGAACAATGAATACAACACATGCGGTTGCAATTATGAAGTACAATGTAATGAACAAGAATTCTCATACTCAACATAACTTTCTTTTTTTAACTTTTAATTTTTTTATGATAAGTGTGATTTTTTTTTAATTTTTTTTTATTTCCACACCAGGTATGTGTGTGTGTGTGTGTGTGTGTGTGTGAGAGAGTAAGAGAGAGACAGAGAGAGAGAGAAAGAGAGAGAGAGGGGGGCGGGGGGGGACTGTGTTCTACGGATCAAATAGTCCGACGCTGTTTTTCAGATCTGTTTAGAGTCAGCTGACGGTTTAAAAAAGAAAAAAAATCTCTGACAGGCAGAGACGCAACGCGAGTCGCATTCTACCAAGCACCACGTCTGAACAAACCCCACGTTTACCAGAACTCTACTGGTTAATAAGTAAGTACTACAAACCGAAGTAAAAAACAAACCTGAAGCTGAAAAAACCCTAAACGTTAACGGAAAAGACCGGCGAACCTGAGAGAAAGAGAGAGACAGAGAGAGAGATGTTCTGTGTGTGTGTGAGTGAGCAGAGCGGGACACAACAACGCAATACATCTGTATGTGTGTGTAGGGGAGGGGCGTTGTGACGACTAGCCTATCACAGAACGCAGACACAGTCAACTATCCAATGAGGATTTTTATTCAATCCGAGCACAGATATTGACTCGTATTACTCGTATAATACTCGTACTCGGCAAAAGTGCTTTATCCGTACTGGATACTCGTTTCAGCCGAGTATCCGGCTCAACTCTACCCCTTAGTACCAATTGGGCATCGTTTAAATGCCACAGCCTACCTGAGCATTGTTTCTGACCATGTCCATCCCTTTATGACCACCATGTACCCATCCTCTGATGGCTACTTCCAGCAGGATAATGCACATGTCACAAAGCTCAAATCATTTCAAATTGGTTTCTTGAACATGACAATGAGTTCACCGTACTAAAATGGCCCCCACAGTCACCAGATATCAACCCAATAGAACATCTTTGGGATGTGGTGGAATGGGAGCTTCGTGCCCTAGATGTGCATCCCACAAGTCTCCATCAACTACAAGATGCTATCCTATCAATATGGGCCAACATTTCTAGAGAATGCTTCCAGCACCTTGTTGAATCAATGCCACGAAGAATCAAGGCAGTTCTGAAGGCGAAAGGGGCTCAAACACGCTATTAGCAGGGTGTTCCTAATAATCTTCAAGGTGAGTGTCTGTATATATAATATTTTGCGGACTGTAAGATTCGGACTGTGATTTAGGACAAGACTAGATTAATGTATGAGTGCACGACTGTTGGAGTTGGGATGGTATCTGGGCACAGTCTTGTAGGTCTGAAAATTAAAATGAGACAAAGAATCTGTTACAACATTCATGTGATCTTGGTCGAGCTGTGATGCTAAAGTTGTGAGTGATAAGCAAGTGGAACATTTTATGAACAGCGTACTATCAGGGGAGGGAGAGCAACCTTTGTTTATGAAGCTGGCTTCATTATATATCACAACACGGAAATGCGTTTGTGATGCCAAAACTGATTCCAGACCTAGCATGCCACGACAACAGGGCAAACCTGAGATGGCAAACAATCTGCAAATCAGATGGCGCGGCATCTGCATAGAATTGGAGAGAATCAGAGATATAGACAATATCATCATAGAAAAATGAAAATTCAATTGGGACCAAAATCTTTAATCTTAACCTCCCTTATCTACTGACACTGTGTCGAGATAGTTGGGCACTGAGGAGGCAAGCTCAAGTAAACGGGAGATGACAGAGTGGCATTGGAGAACTTTGTGATCGGTTTGAAGAGGCATAGTGGGAGGCAGGTTAGGAGTCTATTAAATACAGAACAAATCCCAAATAGAGAAGCTCTTCTTCATTTAACTTTTGCCAAAGCTTGATAAGTATGAAGACGCTACATGCTTCAGTTCTAATGACCAGGCTGAATCTCTCTCTGCAGTCTGGAAGGAAAGAAAAACTTTTGGTGTAACTTCGCCTTATGATGTCAGACTATCTGACAAGTTTTGCATTGGGGGTGCCTCTGCCTTCATTAGTTCGGTTGCATAAGGGTGAGTCACACTTCCACAGTCCTTTGCTAGTACAGAATCTCTATGAATATGAAGTACATTTCGCCATTAAATTGGCCTCTCTGAGTGTTTATATTTTCTGTAAATTGCTATCTTTGCTATTTTAAGATTTCACTTGATAACTTATGCAGTGTGCTGGCTAAATTGTCCCCACTGAATGTGTTTCTGTGGTGAGTGTATAGCCTCTTATCAGCAGGAGAAGCACTTGTGTCTGTGGGGGCATGTGTGTGTGTCACTGTGTTTGTGAATGGGGTGTGAAATATTGCATGAATATGAAAATTGCTCCCATAAATAGGCTTTACTTTAAGTTCTGTGAAACTTTAATTTCGACCCCCCGTGGCATATGAATCTAATCTCCACATCTTCCCCGGGGACTCTCTCCGTGACGCTTGCTCTCTGTCGTTTGCGCTATTTTTGTTTTTCTGTCTCTGTTTCTTTTCTCTGTTCATCCATCTTGTCTGTAACTCGACCTTTTCCCTCCTTTTTAAGTTTTGCCATATCGCTCGTGTCTCCAAACTTTCCAGCTTTATTTTTGCCGGCATAAATAAGCTGCACAAAGATCAAACAAACACACACACACAGACGCACACACGCACACATACGCACACACGCACACACACACACACACACACACACACACACACACACACAGGTGTAATAAAGATGCACCAGCCACAAATACCGAAGGAGAGAAAAGTCCAAAGTCGGAAATCAATCCACTTTCACCTTATAAACAGGAACTGGTCTAAGGTGTGTAGGTGACTTTGTGTGTGTGTGTGTGTGTGTGTGTGAGTGCTCTTGAGAGTCAGTGTATAAGAGGGGAGTGGCCTATCAATATCAATATCAATAGGGAATCCAATCCATGAGAATGGGTGATGGAGGGTAAAGTCAGCAAGAGAGAGAGAGAGAGTATTGAGAAAAAGCAGAAAAAGAAATGAGATAGAACAATGAGGAGCTTCAAATGATCACATCCACAACAATAATATCTGACCTGGCAAAGCTGACTGCTGAACTTTTTTGAGGAACACAGCAAAAGGGGAATAAGAAAGAAAGCAAAAAATGGTAAAGAGGTAACGAGAGAGAGACATAGAAAGAGAGCGATGTGGTCACATATAGATTATTATAGCACTCAGTGAACACAAATCTCTTCCAGTGCAGTAGAATGTTTGTGTCATTTTTTCCACTCTTTTGCTGCTATTCTCTGGATTTTAAAAACAGAATTTAAATTAATCATAAAATGGTATGTTAGTTATAAAAATAAAAAAAATTATATAATAAAAAATATTTTCTACAATATCTCTTAAAAGTTATTTGTCCTGAAGCATTAATTGTTTGGAAACGCCATCAGTACATTCAGTTTCCGAACGCACAGGCAGATATGGTATCTATACACACACAAACACACCCACTCAACTCCCAGTATTCAACCCTTGTACAACTTCTTGTTCTGAATTTGGTATTTTTTAAATATACAAAATATTTAGAATATTTTTGATAAGCATCAGCATTTTTCAGATTCTTATCAATAGGTGCAGTAATTCATAGTAAAGTCTCTGATAACTCCTCTAAAAATGCTGGACCCTAATCTGGGTCCACAAACACAGACCATATTTTATGTTGGTCTAACGTTAGACCAACATCAAGAAGAGAAAAAAATGTCTTGCCTAGCAATTTCAATCAACCAACAAAAATGAATATGTCTAATTCTTATGTTTAAAAAACTATTCAAGTAAGAAATTGCAATTTACAAAATGAAAGTGAGAAATGAAAGTGAGAAATTAAAAAATCTGTCAAATCAAAGTTTTTTTTATGTTTTAAACATGTTTGCTGATATCATGTGTAAAATAATTTAAGGAATTAAATAAATAAATTAAAACAAAACAATATTACAGAATGATAGTATGGTACGTTGATTTTTGGCATATTTTCTTAATATGCCAAAAAAATTGAAACATGCATCAATCAATCAAATGGTGGTAATCCGATAATTTGTTTGGCTACTTATAAATGACAAAGATGGAAATCGTCTGTGGGGAAAAGATACATTTAGAGACTGACCTCTAACCCAGGACGCTAACCAGGAGCACGTAAGGTTAGCGGAGAATCGTAAAGCTTAAAACTTGCCTACTTGATTCAAAGAAGCAGTGATAATAGGTGCATGTTAAAAAATCTAACCAAAGCCCTATTCGCACAGGATTAGTATCATCTGGGGACCTCGTGTGATTTAGAAACCCCCCCCCACACACACACACACACACACACACACACAAACACACACATCTGAGTTTCGTGTGGCGCATTTGCACGGGATAAGTGAAGCCTGCTTTTACTTGAATATTCTGACATATCTATACCCCGAGAGTTAGGTACCCGGAGGCGCACGGAGGACAGCCAGGGCGAGGCCGACGCACCGCACTTGGGTCGGGGTTCTGTATCGTTTTGGGCCAGGCCCAGTACATGTTACCAGAGGAGCATCCCCTATGCCCGCCACGGAGGCACCCACACAGCATCAACGTCAGCCCTGTCGACTCGGAGACGGAGGTCTCTGGTCAGGCAGTGGTCCGTTCAGACTAGATTGATCATGAAAGGAGGATATACGAACCCCCAAAAACGCAGACATGTCGATTTGCACAGGACTAATATTATCACAGGACCTTGGTGTTCGGCAGGGCTGGACTGGGACAAAAAATTGGCCCTGGCATTTTTGGCCCAGGCGGCTCACACCCACCGTGATTGGTCAGACACATTCCCTGCAGACAGTCCTCTTAAAATATGCATGCATTCTATGATATGAGTTGCCTGCGTTCATGTGATTGTTATGGATCCTTCAAGAGGGGTCTCAAGACTTATCTGTTGATCTTACACTTAAATAATTCATTCATTCTTAGAGTTATGATTTGTATTTCAACGTGGATGCTAAACTTCCAGCATAACTATTACAGCTCGTGTCTCAGGGCCGGGAGGCATGGCAATAGTGGGATTCGTAAATGTGCGGCCCGGAGTGGGGAAGGGGGTTCCTGGATTTGATTGGGTCAGGCCAGTGCCAATAAAGAAAATTAACCAATGGGCCGCTGTGAGTTCTTTATGTAAATATATTAAAAAAAGGCCTATTTATATCAGTGATTCGGCCCAAAAGTGTCGGCCCACAGGGAAAATGCCCAGGAATTTTTACTTTACAAATCACAGACATGGCCAATTCGTACAGGATTAAGATCACAGACAACCTCCGCATTTATTACAAATTACTAAACGTCCCCAGTTAATACTAGTCCCGTGCAAATAGGGCTCAAGTGTGAAATATTGTGAATAAAATGGCTTGAAATTGGGCTAAGGCAGGCATGAAAGCAGTATGATCCTGCGAATACATATTATAAAATCCACAAAAGCTCTTCCCTCATAATGTGTGTAAGACACTGACAAAATGCTAAATGACAAAGAGACTAATTGGCAACAAGAACAAAAAACACCCGTTCATGAGACAGATGGGAAAAAAATTGCACAGAGGGTAGCTGGAGAAACATTATATTTTGAGTACAACTGACCTCAGCAGCATTTGTTACATTCAAGTTGACTGGTCGATGGGGAAAAACAATAACAGAGGAGGAGAAAAAGATTGGAGAAGTAACGGCTCACCTCCAAAGACACACAATCCTTCAGTTCATATTAAAGATCAGAGCTGCAATAGAAGAAATATAGGTGTTATTATCATCAATCTCTGCGTGTGTGTGTGTGTGTGTGTGTGTGTGTGTGGTTGGGAGTGTTTTGATAACACTCTCCATAGTCTCTTTTGTTTATCCTTCACTCTCGTTCTCTTTATCGCTCTTTTGTTCTCTGTCAGTTGCTGTCTGTGGGGAAACCTGAAACCTCTCTTTCTCGTAGCTCTCTATCCCCCCCACTCCCTCTTTCCTTCTGTCTACCTGTTGTACATTTCTTTCATTTTCAACAGGAGTGTTACTGCTTGACAATATTGAACCATATATATAGCCTTTTCTTCAAAAATCTCATAACATAAGGTTTGGTGAGAAAAAAAGTGAGCAAAGAGAGATATCTCAAAACCTCTGTACATAGAAACAAAAACAAAACAAAAAAAGCTATATAGTATGGAGTACATTTTTGCCTATTATGCGTATGTGTAGTCTGTCTCACTTGGAAGTTGAATGCCGTCTTTTCTGTTCTTTTTTGTTCAAATATTTTGTTTGCACTTTGCTTACCTGATATCAACACTCTTCCCGAGGTTTCTCCCTTGTTTTATGAAGGGTGAGCCCTCTAAAGATACCGGATCTTCTGCCTTGACTGGCCTAACAACAGTTTGTTTGTCTTGTTGTAGCGACACTGCACGTTCATGAGCTTCTCTCTCGTGTCTCTTACATTATACATGGCAAACTCATGAACTCCCCATTTCATTGTCTAAGATATTCACTAACGTTAAACATTGTGTTTTCATTGTTCCTGATCGTTTACATGCTTATTTTAAGAAACGATGGATGTATTTAGAGAACCAAGGAGATGTAATCATTATGTCGTGCTACTAGCTAACGCTAGCTACTAAGGTTAGCCTGCAGTTTTGTGAACAGAGCTTCTCTTAGTACATCCATGGCTTCATCCCTCATCCACGTTGCAGGCTTTACAGCATACATCCCTTGGATGTATCATAAAATAATACCATGGATGTATTAACAGAACACATGGTGAATTACAGCCATTAGCTATATCCGTTATTACAGCTACAGGACCTTGGGAGAACAGTCATATGAGCCTGTGCAGTGCAGGGCGACGTGGGCGGGCACAGTCCCGCGGATCTGCTCGCGTTGATTATGTGCGTTCATCATGCCTAGTTTAATAACTCTGGATTCGGCTATTAGTGAATGTTAAACCATTTTAAAACATGAAGTTTTAAACAAGGACCTCTTAAAGGAGAATTCCGGCCAATTTTTACGTTAATCTTAATGGCTATAGCTACGCGAGTGGGCTACTTTCGATAGAAAAAAACCCAACCCGAATCAGTGCAGGCGGAGTAACACGGAGTAGCTGCAGCTATGTGTACAAGCGTCCCCTGAGCTAAAACAGCAGTTGTCGGGGCAAGTTTTAGAGTGCCTTTGTGCTTCTTAACAGACACAAAATGCAATTAATATGTCTGTGCCACATGAACAGGGCCCTTACGTGTCAACAAGATGCGTTTTCAACTCAGACATGTTTAAATTCACCTACCCTGGTCCCTGTCTCGATCCTGCCGGTAGCTAGCTCCGTGGATTGTTATTGGGATGATTATCACAGAAGCCTGGCTGAATATACTCACTGGAGGGCAGCTAGCAGCTACTACCGCACTACTGTTTTTTTTTAGGGGGGAGTAAACTTCAAGACATGACATGACCTGTCCTCTGGAGGAAATAGCCACACCACCGCCACTCCGTGGATTGTTATTGGGATGATTATCACAGAAGCCTGTCTGAATACACTCACCGGACGGCAGCTAGCAGCTAACGGCTATCAGCTAGCAGGGCAAGCTAGCTACCGGCAGGATCGAGACAGGGACCAGGGTAGGTGAATTTAAACAATGCCTGAGTTAAATCTACAGAATGGAGCGGATTACAGCTCATGTTAACCGAAAAATGGAAACATTTCTTTGGTTAACTTCTTTTGGTATTATGGTGTCATTTTTGCTGTTTCTTTTGTATATCAGTTTGTTTATCTCATCTCTTAACCTCTATACTTAAATAAGCAAAAGAATAAGTATATGGTTTGTCACAGAATCTGAAAAATTGAAATATGTGTACATGAGATTCTGAACACCAATAAAATACAAATTAAAAATAAATAAATAAATAAACAATGTCTGAATTGAAAATGCATCTTGTTGACACGTAAGGGCCCTGTTCATGTGGCACAGACATATTAATTGCATTTTGTGTCTGCTAAGAGGCACAAAGGCACTCTAAAACTTGCCCCGACAACTGCCGTTTTAGCTCAGGGGACGCTTGTACACGTAGCTGCAGCTTCTCCGTGTTGCCTGCACTGATTCGGGTCGGGTTTTTTCTATCGAAAGTACTTTAACATAAAAATTGGCTGTACCACCTAGTGTCATCCAGTCTCTCCCCTGAGCTAGCTGCAACAGCCTGAAGCGTAGTAGCCTAGCTAAGATGTAGGCTAAACAGTAGCCTAAACAATAAGTAGGCTACGGTTACACAGAGGAGTTGGCGTATTGTGGCATTCGCTTCACACGCTACCAGCGGAGCTAGCAGCAAACAGCGAAGCTAACGGCGGAGCTAACAGCTAACGGCGGAGCTAAAAGCTAACGGCAGAGCTAACAGCTAACGGCAGAGCTAAAAGCGGAGCTAACAGTGGAGCAAACAGCGAAGCAAATGGGCCTGGAAGCCATTTGTGGTCGAGGCAAGAAGGGATACAGCTACAGTACATCCGTGTTTGGTTGTAGCCTATATGGAAGGGACTAGTTTGCTTCATGTGGACTCACTGGACCGACCATAGACAGTATATAAGAAGGGACCGACCAGTGTTGCCAGATCTTGCGAGACAAATAAGCAACCAGGCCTGTGAAAACAAGCCCAAAACAAGCGACTTTTTCTACGGAGCCCCCCTAGGTTCCGGGAAGAGAAAAATAAATAAACTGTGTGCACGGTTTTACAATCCATGGGGACGGATTTTAAACTGTGGGTAGGGGAGAGCCGGGACAGTTGAAACACTTTTTAATTAAACGTAATTTGCAAAGCGATCGTATCGCACTGAAAGCTAATATTTTGTCACTAGCAACCTACACCTGTCATCTGTCAAATACAGTTGCATTTTCAGCTTTGAACAAAACCGTTCAGGAATTATTACAGCAAAAGTGGGAAGTGCGTAATGTTTAATTCGTCCCTCCTGGTCGGGACGATTGAAACAGCGTAGGGGGAAGGATGAAACATACAGTTTAACCCATTTAAACTTCCCACAACTTCAGTATTTTACTACATATCATAGTACTCCCAAAAGGTGTTATTTTAGATAGATTGTTGTTGGGCTATACGTCTTTGTGAATATCTATTAACAACTCATTGCCGTCACCTTGAAGCGTGTATGAAACGGTTATTGAAATATTATGCACTGTGGATGATTCTGCCATTTTTATAGCTAGAACAGTAAGTTTTCCCATGTATATCATGTTTCTATTGTGGAAAATGTCGTTGCACTAGGTTTTTACGTGGGTTAGGTCACTGCACATCCAAATAAGTGCCCTTAACGACCCACAGCCCGTCAGTCTCCATAGGATAACATGGGAAAACTCGACCCCCTACCTGGTGGGGTCCAAATATATTTTCATCTTTCTAAAACTGCTTTTCCATGTCTCACCTCCATAAATTATTGTATAAACACAGATATTTGTGCATTTACTTAAAATAGAGGATATGGAGTTACAGCCAGGTCGGGGACAGTTGAAACAGCTGTTTCAACCGTCCCAACATAGATATATGCCATTATAACCTGTTTTGCTTTCCATGTAAACAAGCATGCAATATGAAAACCTGGGATTGTGGAGAACACTAAATGGTCTACTGAATAAGCATGTAGTCGAACCTTTAAATCAAAAACACTCATTAATAATCTAAAAAATGTAACCGCTAATGAAGTTTACTTTCGACCATCAAAACTGGTTGCCTGTAACTCTGTGATAAAAGGAAATAACAGGAAGATATTTGGCTGATAGAAGGAAGTTAACATGCTCTATGTTTTGACCTAAGGAAGTCTGTCTATCATCATTGCACTCGGAGAAAACTGGAATGTTTCATCCGTCCCACGTTTCAATCGTCCCGGCTCTCCCCTACAGATTGTCAATTTACATCCATGTGGACAGATTTGCACACACAAATAAATATCATCCTGAACTCACAAATTCGTTATTTATTATTGCAGGGACTGCAGAAGATCCCATTTTTAAATAACTATAACCCAGAAACAGGAGAAATTATTAACAATCTTAGTGTGCAGCAATAAAGTGGCTCCTGCTCTGATAAACAAATGAGTGAGTTAGAAAAGACTTAAATAAACTAAACTGGTTTAAAAACAATTCCAGTCAAAGCCATTTAAACAGGTGAGGATGAGGCTTGGTCTAAAACATTTTTCTTAAGACTCTTAACACTTTAGCCTCATATATATGAAGAATAATACCACCATTATCTTTCTCATCACTCACTGACATTTTCCTAAACAGAAAAAACCGATTGCCCTGCTCTGCCTCTGATTGGCTAGTACTCGTTGCCATCGGGTCAGAGCCAATTAGAAGCAGGTTGTGGGTGGGAAAAAACTTTGCTGTCTCCTGTGTCGAGAGCCATCAGACGAGCCTCGGACAAACTGCCGGCCATACGTGACGTGTGTGACGCGTGGGCGCGGCGGCTTCTTGGCCTCTACAACCCGGGCCCCGACGTGACCGTGGACGAGCAGCTGGTCCCCTTTCGCGGTTTGTTATCATCATCATCATCACCATCATCATCATTATCATTTGTTGTTTTTTTGTGCTTAACTCTTTCTTCTTCTTCTTCTTGTGCCACACATCCAAGGTCGATGCCCATTCCGCCATTACATGCCCAGCAAGCCCGCGAGGTACGGAGTCAAGTTGTGGGTGGCCTGCGACGCCAAGTCCAGCTACGCGTGGAACCTGCAGGTCTACACGGGCAGGAGAGGAACCAGGGCGCCCGGGTGGTGCTGGACCTGACCGAGGGGCTCGCGGGCCCTCGCAACGTCACGTGCGACAACTTCTTCACCTTCTACGACCTGGTGCGACGGCTCCTGGACGAGAGGCGCCTCACCCTGGTGGGCACAATGTGCAAAAACAAGCCCGAGCTGCCGGCCGCCCTGCTCGACACCAGGGGCCGCGCGGTTGCCTCGTCCAGGTTCGCCTTCACGCCCGCCGCCGCTCTGGTGTCCTACGTGCCCAAGAGGAACGTGCTGCTGCTGAGCACGCTGCACGCAGGGGACGCGCGACTTGTCGTGTCCGGCGGGCACGCCAAACCCGAGATCGTGCTCCACTACAACGCCACCAAGGGCGGTGTGGACAACCTGGACAAGCTCGCGGCCACGTACAGCTGCCGGTCAGGCCCGCCGAAGGCCGGAACAGGAACCGCCCGCGCCGAGAGCGGCCGGCGAGAGGAAGAGGTGTCAGCTCTGTCCCAGGAGCAACGACCGCAAAACGCACGCCGTCTGCGCTGGCTACCGGAGATACGTATGCGGGAGCTGCTCGCGGGCCTATTGCCCGGAATGTGTGAGCCCATAGCCTTCTTGGCTGCTCGTCGGGCGAACTTCCGGGGTGCACTAGTCGTAAAACAAATAAATAAATAAAACAATAAGCATTACTCTGTATTACTCTGCATTACTCTGCATTACTCTGCATGCTGCACTAGCGACAGTCACGTGAGCTCCACGGTTCACCTCACGAGTGACAAAAGTCTTCACACGCGTCCCTCTGGCTCTCTGTGAACCTCCTGTTATTCAAGCGTATCTTTATTTTATTTTATTTTATTTTATTTTATTTTTTTTTTTGTTACCCTCACCTCGCCCTCCCGGTCTCCGTTGCAGCGTATTTCTACTACCCATGCCTCGATCCTTCGGGTCTCTGGGACCCTTCCTTCATTTCATTTCATTTCATTTCACATGGACTGCCTCGTCCTAGGGGTCGCAGAGACCCCTGTGTATGTGATTGTGTTGCATGCACGCACCTAACTCGCACAAGGGTGAAGGACCACACAAAGGTTAAGAGAACCAAGGAGATATAATCATTATGTCGTGCTACTAGCTACCGCTAACGATAGTCCCGGCAGTTTGGGTAAAGAGACGTTAGTAACGTTACATCCACGTTACAGGCTTTACAACATACAACCCTCGGAAGTATTATTCACCCTTTGCAAACACGTGACTACAGGGACAGGGGACAGTCCCGATTCTGAGTTGCGTGTCCCGAGTCCCGACAAAAGCCTGTCTGGACACTAAAATGTCCCGGTTTACACCAACCACTATGAAATTGTCCCGGTTGTCAGCAATTAGGCCTACATAGCCGAAGTGGTCTTATTATAGCCCGATCATTAACTAAACCAATGTATAAAGACTAATAAAGTGTCCATCGTATGATTTTAACTGTGTGTGTGTGTGTGTGTGTGTGTGTCAGTCAATCGTAGCGGTCTGCGTCTACATAATCTGTGCATGTATATTTGTAAACATTGTCGCAATGCCTCTTCTTATCTGTCTTGTTTTAACCAGTCCCTCCATGTCTGCTGGAAAGTCAGTGGACGCGCACTGGGTAGAAATGTTCGCGCATTTCAAAAGCAGGGAGATTCCGTTAAAAAAAATTTAGGGCTCCTTTGTCAGTTCGCCATGTGTCTACCGGGCACAAATGCTCCCGTTGAGCGGATCTTTTCGCTCATGAACAACACATGGATTGACGAGAGGAACCGTATGACCACTCCCACACCTGTGCACAATTTCACAGTAGGCTTTCAGCCAACAAATTGATTCTTGAGCAAATTCACTCCTCTAACAAATATACGGAATTAATGTTTCCAATAGGGATGCTATCTGCTCTATCAAATGAGATTACATTTGTGTGTGTGTGTGTGTGTGTGTGTGTGTGTGTGTGTGTGTGTATGTGTGTGTGTGTGTGTGTGTGTGTGTTGTTGGTTAGAATAACACTGGTAACACTTTACAGTAAGGGTACATGAATTATGAATTCAGGCATGCATTTATTGATGTAGGCCTATGTATTACTATGCATTATGTAATTAATGATTTATGTGTTACTGCATATCCCATGAATCATCAGGAATTGACGTATTCATTCATTCATTCAGTCATTCGTAACCTCATACATGAACAACACAACTAAAGCATTAGGTACGAGTGCACATCATTATGAATTATTAAGCATGATCATGATTATTTTTCTGCAAAGAAATGTGGTCATCATTGCGCAAATTCTGATTTGAACACAACTTGTGCATAATGATGTACCCACCTTACCTAATGCTTTAGTTGATGTGTTGTTTATGCATGAGGTCATGAATGAGAGGCTATGAACTCATGTCAATTCCTGATGATTCATAAGATATAAAGGAATTAAGTAATGCACAAATCATGAATTCATGCATGAATTCATAATTCATGTACCCTTACCGTAAAGTGTTACCATAACTTTAGTTTAAGCCTGTGGCAGCAGTTCCAAATAATTAGTTTAGGGCCATGCAATGAAAAATACTTTTTCACAAAGTTTTTACAAGTTTAGTGGGTGCATTTTCCAAAAGAATGCTTTAATTCTGAAAAATAATGTTGGTCCCACACTAAACTCACTCAATGTCTTTTAATATTATTTCTTAGATAATGTAGGCTACATACCAAGAAAATTAATGAATATTAACTGAGATACCCCATTATGTTGTGAGCAGTAGACCTACGTGTGCTGTTGGCAAAATTGTGTCTAATCTGTCTGTGTCTGTGTCTATGTCTGACCTGGGCTGGCACATGTTCATGTTAAAAAGCGCGTGTGTGCACGAGCACTACGGTCACACGCAAAGTGTCCCGGTTTTAGTTCCGGGACCCTAGCCATGACGGAGGGCAGAATCATTGGAAGCACAAGCTAAACAGTGTAGTAGACAAGCGGAAAGTTTCATTAGTTTAAATCAGTTTAAAATAAATAACACTAAATAAACTGTAATAATAATACTACTATCTTCTTCTTCATGGCTTCTTCTATTGAACAAGTTGTCGTGCCGTTATCGGTCGAGGTAGGGCATCTGGTAGGTGCTCACAAAGACCGGTATTTGGAGAAGTTGGAGATCGCAGGATTGGATACCGACCCTTACCTTCTTCCTCCCTCCGTTCACGGACCTCATTAAATCGCAGAGTCTGCCCGACTTCAGTCCACACGATCTGTACCACTATGTGGTAAACGGGGTATCCCCATACACTGGTGCTGATCTCAAAGCTTTTAAAAGTCTGGATGCTTACCAGTTCTTTGTAGCTGGCTGGGGTACAGGTACGCGATGCTACGCTCATGGCGGGGGGAGGTACCTCATAATGGCAAAGGTAAGACGGTAGTCTAGGGTTTATTTAGTATTTTTTTTTTTAGATACATTTTTTATTAGCACAATTTATCATTCAGACATACAGAACAAATTCCACAATATGTGCCAGGTAATATCAGGGGCCTGTTTCACAAAACCAAGATAAGGGATTAAGCCGGATTTTCCCCGTTATCCTGGAAGAATTTAGCCTTGACTCGGTTTCACGAAAGCGGAGGCACATAAATCACCATGGAGATTTATTCTGTGCAGCTACTCTGCTCCCGACCAGGCTAACAGCCAGGATTTATTTAATCCTGGAGCCTTTTCTGATCACCCAGCAGTGGTTTTACCCTATTGTTATCAGCCTGGATTAAAATATAACAGGTGCATATTGCTGTTCATTTAAAGGTCCCATGGCATGAAAATTTCACTTTATGAGGTTTTTTAACATTAATATGCGTTCCCCCAGCTTGCCTATGGTCCCCCAGTGGCTATGACCCATGAGAGAGAGGCATCATGGAATTCAAACGAGCAAAGTGGCAGTTGGTCAAGGCCACACCCCCACTCTCCACCTTGCCCCCCCTCTCTCCTCCTCATAGCTACAGACACAGAAATGGCACATCCTAAGGAAAGCTCATTGTGGGACTTGCTCTAGTGGCAGTAATTCTGCACCAAGGCTGAATTTCAGGAAAGAGACTTCAGATACAGTATCAGGGGACCACTAAGGTCTATATAAAAGCATCCAAAGAGCACCATGTCATGGGACCTTTAAGTACTGTTATTATTTAAAGTTGTGACCATTATTTTTTTTATAATTATTCATGTGACAGTCATTGTAACTGTTATATTGTTGTATGAAGACTGCTGTTCATATTGTTGTTAGAAGTTTGATGAATATATTATGGCAGTTGTTGAGATAATTAGAAAAGGCTGATAAAATTTAAAATGTGTTTTAAATGAAGTATGTTACTAAGGGCAATACATACAATGCTGTACATTTCTATAGTTGACCAATGCACCTTGAATTATTTTAGTCGATTCATTTTTTTTTTAATTCTTTAACAATAATGATCATGTTTGTTCCGCCTTCATGTGCATTGTATTTGGCATTCTTAGCACACAATTTGTGTTGTCCAGTAAACTGGGACTATAATTTGGGAGGATTGTACATTTTAAGAACATATCCTAATTGTACAATCCTCCCAAATTATAGTCTTAGTTCACTGGACCAGTAACTATCTAGTAATGTAGGCTACTGTACATTCATGTAACAACAGGGAGAGGACACCTCAATGGTTTTTGACCTTATATTTTGCTGGGGGGGAAATAACTCTGTTCCATTCATGTTTACAGTGTGCATGGAATTTATCACTTAATTATCTTTATAGTTTCTAGATTTTAGAGTCCAATTTCTTCAGTGTCTTTATTTTCTATGTTCATATATACAAGGGAGCAAGGCATATAATATGTAGAGAAGGAAACTCGTCCTCAAAAAACAATTTAAAAAATGCGAGAAAAAGCGGCAGATAATAGCAGACAGACTGAATGATAGTCTGTAAAAATATACATAGATAGTAAAAATATACATTTATGAACTACTGCTCTTAACTGAAACCATTCAATGAGTCACTGTCATTTGCAAAAACGAACAGTTGTACACTTTGCATTAAAAGCGAGCAGTGGAAGTTAATATGACTTAGTAAATTTATATTTTAGCCCATGAGAGAGAGGGAGGAACAGAGTGAAAGAGATATTTACTCATCATATTCTAGCGTTGTAGAAAATTGATCTTCATGGTAAATTTCCTGAGTAACATTATCTTCTGCTTACTTTTAAGGCAAAGAGTACAACTGTTAATTTATGCAAATGATTAGTAGCCTAATCATTGGATGGAATGATTATGACGACTACAATTCAGAGCAGTGGTCAGTTAATGTATGTATTTAGGCTTCTTACGCATTCAGTCGGTCCGTGATCGTCTGCCACGCTTTCTCTCGCTGTTTCATTACAGCGGCCGTGTTTCTTTTCTTTTTATACAAATAATGTGTTTCACGTCATCATACTTCCACAAGAAGCTGCTGCTTACTCTGTATAAAGTATGTACAATGCATATTCTCCATTTTGGCATCAGTAAATCTGTGATTGACCTTGCGGTCTTTTGAGGAAAGCCGTGGACGTGCATCTATCTGAATTACTTCAGCCTGGCTCAACCTAGTCGCTCCTCCTCAGCCTGGCTTGGCCTTCATGAAACGCACCAAGCCAGGATGCACAGATTAGACTAGGTCAAGCCTCGCTTTATCAGTTATCCTGGATTTATATATTCTGCTTTTGTGAAACAGGCCCCAGATGGTGCACAGAACAGAGAAACACAAATTGAACAAGAATAAAAACCTTCCCCCCACCCTCTGCGGTCTCGAGGAAAACAAAACAAACAAACAAACAGAAATCACTCCTTGCCTAGTCACTCTCCTCAAGTACTTGTGGCGCTGAGGTCATCAGGTCTGATATTTGTGCTGCTGTGCCTTTCCATAGGTTGATAGTCGATGATTTGGCTTTGTTAATCCTTTCTTGGTTGCAGTTGAGCCGGCTAGCCAAATTCTCCTCTGTCTCCCAAGCAGGTGTAATTTAGAGTCGCCATTAAGTAAAAAACAATCGGGTCAGTAGGAATTTGACATCCTATCACATCAGATATTATTGATGTTGTTTTATTCCAGAACTCATGCACCTGTTCACACTCTCAGACCATATGCAGGAAAGTTCCTGTTTGTTCAGGTTGACAGAATGTGCAATAGGGAGTGGGAATGACTTTAGAGACGTATCTCTTATGGGGAGTCCAATATGTCCTATGACATATGTTGAAGTGGATATACTGGTGATTTGGGTTCTTGGAACAGTGGAAAATGTTATCCCAAACTGTCTCCCAATTAATTGTGTTCCCCTCAAGGCTCAGTTCTCGCTCCCATTTCTTTACTATTGGGAGTTCTCCTATGGATACTTGCATCAGTTTAGCATACATTTTTGACACAAATCCTCTCACAGGAAAATCAACAAACCATTTAATGACTGGGTGCGCCTCAAGACTGTTTCCCCACGGCACTCCATAACATTTTAGGGCTCATATTAAGCGAAGATAAAAGTAGAAGGATGTCCTGGGAACCTCAAAACTATCTCTCAGGTCTTACTGGTCTAAAGTATAAATACCTCTGTCACTCCACTGCTTACAAGCAAAGGGATTGTTACCAGACATTAAGTGTGCATTGTGCCATATTGGGGTATTCAAATGCCACTTATTGGTGTAGCGTAGTTGCTCCTCCACCTGTTTAAAGTTGATCAACGTGTTGGTGATAATAGGGCCATAGGCTAGTGATGGCCAAATGAAGCTTCCTGAACCATTTTCTTTATTTTCTGAGGCCACTAGATGGGGATCTTGGTTTAAAGAAAAGGCTCAAGGAATGGCAATTCAGTGTGCTTTGTTGAACTCAGAGTGCCATTTAGTGGGCTCAGAAAATAAAGAAAACGGTTCACAAAGCTTCATTTGGCCATCAATACTATAGGCTAGCATACACTGTTTTGGACACACACCTGGAAAGGCAAGGGTAGAGTATTTTAGCCTAGGTTGTTTATTATTCCAAATATACTGCCGAATTAAGGTATCAAGTTTCTTCCAGAAATGTATTGGTGGGGGTAAGGGGATCATTGTACTTAAGAAATTCACACGAGGAATTATGTTCATTTTAACAGCAATCCTGGACTGTAGTGATGCCAGCAGCGCAGACCAATTGGCCAGATCCCTTTGAACACTACTTAATATAGCTTCATAGTTGTTCTGGACAACTCGCTGTAGCGATGCGTGTATGGTGATGCCCAAATATGTAATTTTGCTTTGGGTTGGTATTGTAACATTAATGGCTGATGTCACATGCCTGTTGTTCAATAAAAGAAGATTCAATTTATTCCAGTTAATTTTATAGCAAGAGATTGAGCCAAATTCATTGAAGATCTTAAGAATTTTTGGAATAGAGTCCTCAAGATCAGTGATGTACAACAAAATATCATCTGCAAATAATGATATTGAGCTGCTATTGGATGTAATGTGGACATGACAGATTTTATTTTGCCTTATGGCTTGGGCTATAGCCTACAGTTTTGAACAATGTATGATAATAATTATTTGACCAAGGCCAATTTTTAACTATCAGAATATTTAGCCTAATATATGTTTCCTGTGAAAACTGAGTGAATGAAATTGATTGAAGATTGGATGACTGATGATTATTAAAGACATAACGTGTTGCGTAATTGAAAATGAATTTGCATTAAAAGAAACACAAGTTTAGGAACAGTATAGGCTAAATAACCATGAACAGGTTTAAGTCATGACACAATGTCACAATGATCACAGATGTAATGCTCTGCACCATCGGTGCAGGCCTCATGGGACCAGTGGAGGCAGAACAGGCACTGCACCCACACTTCCCCAGGCATGGAGGAACTACAGGCTTCGCCAAACACCACACATTCCTCCTCCTGGGAACCTACATTTGCGGTGGCAGGAGCGACTGCAGCAAAGTGGTTGCAGGGATGGAGAAGAGTTGCTTCTTTGGACGACAGCACTTCATGCCGGAGCAACTGTTGCTTGGTGGAGGGAGGGGCGACTGCAGCAGAGGCGGTGGCAGCGGGGAAAGATGTAGATGTGAAAATTCAGCAGTCATATACTCGTAAGTCTATTTAAATCTGTAAAAGTAGGATAACTGATAAAAGTAATGCCCAATTGAAAACTGCGTTGAAAGCGATAAGTCAAAAGCAATTGTGTGTGATTGTTTGTATGATTGTATGTGTTTATATATTGTATGTGTAAAGCTTAAAAAGCCTGAAAGAGGGTCCATGGTTTTATTAGTGCACAGTAGTCGACCGGGACGGGAGACCCGAGGAAGAGCGCTTGAGTCGCGTGCATTTGATTTAGAGGTCCATTTGAGTTGGCCTGGTTAGATCCATGAAAAAGTTTTAAATATAAAGTGCACCAACAATAGGTTGAAAGCATTTGAGTCGTGTGTACAAATAGATGTCCATTTGAGTTGGCCGAGTATAGATTATACTTTGAATAAACATTAAAGGTCCGGATTAAAGAAATAGTCTTTGTAGGCATGAAGGAAAAATAAGACTTTTTTAAGCCAGTGTAAACAGCTGTGAGGAGTAGGACTTGGTAACACTGACCTTGCGGCGACGGCAGAGGTAAAGCGCCACAGGAAGACTCCTCAGTTTTTTCTCCTGTCCATAGTATGAGAAATAGGACAATCAATTAAATATAGGTATAGTCGAATTGTGTGAACATACACTTAGGAAATGTACATAAGCTACTGTAAATACATTTCATTTTTGTGGTGGTGGAATTTATGTGTGTTTTGTGATCAGTAGTGCGAAATAAGATAACTTAATTGTAAATAAGATTGGTTTGTCGAATTGAGAGCGCGCAGCTCAGCGGTGTGGTTTGCAGTGTTAAGGTTGCAGGCGCAGTGTGGTTGTGGATTAATTGTGGATAGAGTTGTTTGTGTTGTGGATAGCAAGGGGATTCCATCCTCTGGGTGGCAGAACGCACTGCGGCTCCATTAGGTAGAACTGGATAGTGCAATTTCTGTACGGTATGTTTTTGATCGGATGGCTGGTTTGATTTTTGTGGAAAAGGGTGAAGCAGTGAGAATGGCTGAAAAAGTGGAAATGGATTAATCGGTATGAATGTCTTTGAAGAGTTGGGCGCCGACCCTGAACGTATTAAAGATGTGGAACGTTTTAAGGTTTGAATGGAGTTTCTCAGTGAATGCATGAATGAGCAGCTAGCAGTTGAAAATGTATGAAAATGTGTTGGCTCTGAACATTCAGTCCATCTGCTAAAAGTAAAAGAAAAAAAAAAGAAATGGAGATTTGAGGATTTGTAAGCGTTGAGGAATTGTAGAGCATTATGTGCTGGCCACACAGAATGCTACACAAATTCTTCTTCTCAAGATATTGGATGCAAGACATTGATTTCTTCCAAAAATAGCAATTTGTTGACCAAAATTTGTCAGATGTTTGAAGCATCAACCCACAAACACAGTAAAGTTGATTCACACAGCTCATCCTTCACCCCTTGAAAGACTTTGGAAAATACTAAGCTAACTTTTATACAGTGAAAAATTGCGGTGATTTTTGAATATACAGAATGTTTTTGTAATTGGTGATTATGTATGTCTAATTTCAATGGACTAATGATTTATGGGATCATTTATTTTGTTTTGGACTGAAGTTTTTTGCCCATTGTCTTAAGGACTTTGGAAAACACAGACGACAAAGGAAACATTTCTCCTCCATGAGAAATTAATGGACAGATCAAAGACAAACTTCTATCACATTTTTTCCTCCCTGAATGAAAACACTAATATGATTTTTGCAAAGCAATAAGTCAGTATGCCAAAGCCATTTATTCACAGGTGAAAGCAGCCCAGACTCCAGCTGATGGAGATTATCGTCCAGCCTGATGATCAAAGAGATCAAGGAATCCAGGTGGACATATTCATACAAGATGCCGCTGGACACCAGCACGTGTGAAGGACGCATCACAAAGGAACCATGTTCACACTTCAACTTCCCGCCCAGCAGAGTGCCTACAGGGACCCAGTTCGTCTGACCAGATGCCGACGGAGAGCACCGCCGATGCGGACTTCTGCTGACCGGATCATTCCTGCAGGCAGCAGAACGCCTAGCTGGTCCATCTTGATGTTTCAGAAACAGGTCCTGTTTCTGAAAAGGAGGGAGAGACGTTACGGAGGTCTGAGAGGGTTTCTG
Organism: Sander lucioperca; assembly: GCF_008315115.2. Classification (NCBI taxonomy): domain Eukaryota; kingdom Metazoa; phylum Chordata; class Actinopteri; order Perciformes; family Percidae; genus Sander; species Sander lucioperca. The sequence goes on from NC_050173.1 coordinate 4,522,309, forward strand.
TCTCTTCTGCTGGCGGGTCTTCGTTGCATTTGGTGGGATGTGGCTTTTGAATGCAAACATCCAACTGATAAAGGGCCAGAATTCTCAGCCAAAGGACCTTACTTCCGTCTGATCCTGTGTTGTCGGGAATCGTACCCATGATCGTACCCCCGATCTGGCGCGCACAAATATGACGTCATGGGAGCGCCATAAGCCTGTTATGGTTTTGGTAACGTTGCCGCCTGGCGCTGGGTGCATGAGAATAAACCAGCAGAATTTGAGATTTTGTCCCAAATTTTCAGATTGGACAATGTTGAACAAAGAACTTTCCAAATCTGGACTTCAGACTATTCCCCTTTCTGCAGCTTTTGCAACAATGGACATTGATGTCAGCAGCTCTCTGTGCTTTCACATAGCTTACACCATTTCCCCAGATTTGCCATTGAATATATTTCAACCCATCTGATTACATTACTTTTTTGAGACCAGGGATTACTTGTCCAGTGTGGAAAGTTGAATTTAGTTTTATCTGTTTTCTTTGATTTTTAAGATTTTTTTTCCCTTCCTGTTGAATGATTCAAGTTCCCATTGTATTTACCTGGTCAACAACTTTTTAATATCTTCTGATTTAATTAAGTGTATCTGCTTTTGCTTCAATAGAATTCTAGACACTGATGACTGAGAGGACGTGTTTATGTTAGAGAAATAACACTTTTTGTTACAAAATGAGGAGTCAGATGAGGTCAGAGAAGGAATGAATGTCTTGTATAAATCATGTTTTATTTTTTACAACTTCTTTTTGCTAATGTCTACATTTTTGTTATGTTTAATGTTTATGTAAATTACTTTGTTTTCAGTAACATGTATAGTGATATTCACACATTTTTAAGGTGTGAAAGGGTGGATTGTTGAAGTTAAAAAAGTTAAAACATTGGTGATGTTTTAGAGCAATATACTTTTAGGTCAAAAATGTAACTTATTTAATATACTTATTGTAAACTGCTGTGAGACTGAGTGACACTGAAACTGAGCCGAAAATGATTGTTTCAATGCTGATTAAGCCTAATCCTCACCCCAACCCTAACTTCTAAAGAATTGAATAAGTCACGTCTGTTATTTAGCATAAAGGTAGAAGCTCTAGAAGACCTAGTGTTTAATCAACTTTGAGAGCCATCCCCTGTTGGGCCAGACAAAGAATGAGTATTCCTGTAGTTTGGAAACAATTGACACTGACTTGGTAAGATCCTGTGGCCGGGTGTGGCCACAAGACACATGGATTAGGGACACTTTTGCTTTTGAAGACATCTGACCAATACGGACGGATTTAATTTGAGGAACCACCCTCAAACTCTTTAGGATAAATTTGGAAACTTCACAATGATTCAAGACTGTTGAACACTGAATGTGTCTCCCGAAGGGGAGGCATGTTTTTGCAGTCCACTGCTGGCAGTGTTTTATTGATGTATTGTTTTGTCATGTCACAAGACTGTTTTTATGTGACTCCATCAGGGAGAAACGTAGATCAGTCCACTGTCAACTGCAGTGTAACATTTGTTTTTTGTCTTGTCATTTTCATTCATGTTGTTTATTAAGCCTTTTGCTTAACTTTCAATTGGACCCAAGTCTTTCTCCTTCCTCCTCAGAAATCAAACGATCACGTCGTTCTTTTTATTTCTTACAATAGTTAAACAACTTGGAATTCACTGCACATGACTGGAAAGGAAGACAAGTAAAACATTAAACTTCACTTGCCTCATTCTCCTTCCTAGGACCAGCCTTAGGGAAGGGACGGACTGCCTCCGGGCTGAATTCTTGGGCAGCCTCAAGTATGTCGATGTCTGCAAATGGAAGGATGAACTTTTTTTAAAGAACTGGTTAATCTTAAATGTAACAGTTTAAAATATTTTCGTCAGATTTTAAGAGGCGGAGAGCTGAGCTGACCGCTCCTCATTTGCCAGCCCGGTCTCACGGCACGTTAATTTTAATCTATTGATACGTGTTCACGGGGACATTTTTCTCGTTTTTTACGTGGTGGCCAGCACGAAAATGTGAAGTAATGTATTTCAATGGGAAGCATATTTCGTGGCCACAGCACGAAAATGGTAGGGAGTAGTATAAAGAGCCAAAAATCCGCGCAGGGAGGCTGCCTGGGGTGGTGGATGGGTCAAACAACACAGGACTTTCACCCGGGCGAGCGGGATTCGCGTGTGGCGTTTTGTTTCCCGTAGTCTTCCTAATTACAACAATAATTATTATTGTTGTCCCCCGCGGCCGTCTCCCAGTGTGTGAGGTGCCCTTTCCCCGTAGGGTTTTTCCTAAACCCAACCTCCACCATCCCGTTATTGTGGCGCGTCCCCAGCGGCTGTCCCCCGCGGTCGTCTCCCGGCGTGTGAGGCGCCCTTTCCCCATAGGGTTTTTCCTAAACCCAACCTCCGCCATCCCGTTATTGTTGCGCGTCCCCTGCGGCCATCTTGCGGCTGCTTCCCGGCATATGGGGCGTCCTTTTCGGCTGTCTCCTGGCCATCTCCCGGTAAAAAAACGTGCTTGTGAACACGTAAAAATGACGTGACATTTACACGTAAAAAATAACGTGACATTTACACGAACTGCCGTGAGACTGGGTTGCATTTGCATACAGTAGCCTGGATTCAACTTGCCGACTTCCCTGGTCCCTCCCCTGCCGCTTTGTAGTCAAGATGACGCCTGTTTAGTCCGTGTAGGGTCCATCGTTCCACACTGAACTTTTTGACCGTTTTTAGGGGGTCATCCGGGTATTTTCAGTACACTGACTTTTTGCATTATCTACACTATATACTTAAAACTAAGCGTTTGAAGTGTGCAAGTAGGCAGTTTGAGACACAGACCCTGTTTTTACGCCTGAGCTGACTGGCCAATTAGCAAGTTGCCCACTGACCATCCAATTAGAGGAGCAATCAAACTGCCCAATCAGGGGTCACAAGGTTCTGCTCTGTTTATTCCGTCCGTTTGGAACATGCTGACTCTTCTGGTAAACATGTGGGTTAATTACAAGTGTAGCACGAAAATGCCAATAAAGTTTATGAAGTCCTAATTAACTACATATATCAAGATAGCTGTGCATGCATCCAGGGGTTACTTAACTTGGACATTTATTAGTTTGGTGTGGTGTGGTCATTGCTATTAGCAGCTTCGGTCTGCTGGCTAACATTAATTGTTGTAAGTGCCGTTTCAAAAAGTAACTTCAATGTTAAGACTAATCTAATCTTTAATAGTTGTTTCTTGACATAATGCCATAGATTGGTGTAGCTAACGTTAGCGATTAGCAGCATAGGTAAAGTCTATCAAAGTCTGTTTTGAGGGTGGCTGCAATCAGCAGCCTCTGAGAAGTGCCTCTGCGCCAGACCCACGGTTGTACTTGAATGTCGCCCCTTAGTCTCGCATTGCTAGACCTATCTCCACAGCGCTGTGTCATCTGTTACAGTATAGATCATGGCTTGTGCCTATAACTTCTTTTTTCACTCACACATAGGAAATTTGTGTGTCCGTCGCTCAGACTTTGTGAAATCTCAATGTTGGAAATAATATTAAAAATAATTCTCCAGTAAAAAACTTTTCTCAAATTATTTATGACCCTTATTGAGCCCATAATTAGAGCCTGTACATGCCAATAGTCCACACAGGTGTTTTCCCTTATGTTGCCTGGTTAGACCTCTGCTCAGGACTGTGCACTTACAAACTGCACACCTTCTGTTGGTTTTGTTGTACCTGTTAGGGAAGAGCAGCTTACACAGTTATCATTCTTATTAGTACATAGAATACAGCAGGAACAGCAGCAATAATAGCACAACTACAACTGCAATCCTCTTCTTCATGTTGCATTTGTTGGGTCCCCACATGACAGATAGGGTGAGTCACTGCATTATAAATTTTAAGCTAGGGTCCTTACCTGAAAAGGTCTAAGCACTTACGCCCTAAACAATTTATATGACTGGGGGTTACTGAGGTGGAGGAATAAAGTTTCTGTGTGGTGTGTGGTGGAAATGTGAGGAAAGTGCAGCCTGGTGGTTGAAATATGGCTGCCACTGTCCCTGCTCCATTAGTAGTGCCCTTCGGCTAGCTTTAACACTAAGAACAGCTATGAATCAACACCATACACACACTTTGGCTCTGAAACACAAGCACACAAATATCTGAGGTCATGATTGGGTCAGTCAGATGGATGTGGTTGTGTACTTGTATAGCATTAAGATAAACATTTTTTAACCATAAATTAAACAACCGCGATTAATCTCTGGTTTCTTGATAGGTTTAAATTGTTTCTGATTATGAATGGAAAAAAGCGCTAGTCAGTGGTATAGAATACATTCTATGTAAGAATAATAAAAAAAGAGTGACATCAATGTCAGTGTAGCTCGATGACAAACTTCAGCAGATTTATGGAAATATATTCACAACTATACCAGGATTTATATTGCTTTTTTTTAATCTGCAGCTCTGTTTCTCTACTTTGACATTTTTCCTAAATGGATGATGAGATGAGTAGATGAAACGAGTAGTAATGTTCAAATGAAGCTTCACGAACCATTAGTTATACAGTATTTGTTAACCCAACTAGATGACGCTCTTGGCTCTTGGTTTATTTCAATTCAATTTCAATTCAATTTTATTTATAGTATCAAATCATAACAATAGTTATTTCAAGGCACTTTATAGATGGAGTATGTCTATACCACACTCTATAATTTACAAAGACCCAACAATTTCCCACGAGCAAGCATTTGGTGCAACAGTGGCGAGGAAAAACTTCCTTTTAGGCAAAAAAGGACAGACACAGGCTCTTTATGGGCGGCATCTGTCACTCTCGGTTTGGACACAGACACATACAGATATAGAGAAATATTATTCTTAATTATAGATGAACAGTGGCAGTTATAGTAACAATAAAGATAGTGGAACTATGACTAGAAACAATAGTTGTAGTAGTTCAGGGATAATGCGGGACATAGCAGGGCGTCCAGCAGGATATCAGGGGCAGCTGCACCCAGGATTTAGGTGCCAACCCAATCCAAGGAAAACTGCGAGGCGAGAAAAGAAAAGAACTCCGGGGAATAAGCTCTCCAGAGATAAGTTAGTGACAAGCATTTCCGGGACATGAATGCACGCAGATGGAAAAAGAAAGGAGATCAGTGTGTCAAAAAGAACACAAGCCCAAGGAATGGCAATTCAGTGTGCTTTCATGCCTTTGTTGAACAGAGAGCGACATCTAATGGGCTCAGAAAAATTAATAAAATGCTTCACGAAGCTTTGCTTGGACATCACTAGAAATGAGCCTACTGTGCACTGCATTGAAAGAAAAGTGTTTTGCATAAATAATGTTTAAACCAAAAGCCAACGTTGACTTATTCTAAATCATGATTGTTTTCTTAAACCTAACCAAGTAGTTATGTTACAAAAACTTCTCTCCCTGTCAGTCTATCAGTCTTTCTTTCTCTATCATTGGCGATCCGCTACATGTACTGTAGATCTTCTCACATATTCTCTGTCCTCAAAAAGATTGACACCTATCCTTAATGACCCTTCTGCCTCTATCTCTTTGAGATTCGCTTTTCAAAGATACGCTTGGTCAGGTACCTTTGGCGTTAGTTACGGACGTAAAAAGTCTCCTTTAGCGTCTCAGTCAGACGCAGAGTGCTCTCAACGAATTCCAATCCCATCCGCGGCGATATTTGATGCTCTGGGTAGGGACCGATTTGGCGTCATTTTTCAACGTGCTGGGTAAAACCACTTAGTTAGGGTTAAGGAAAGATTGTGGGTGGGGTTTTCAAAATGTATGTTTCTGTGACACGCTGGACTAGAACAAGACACAAACCCCGGTCTCCTGGGTGAAAGTCCTGTGTTGTTGACCCATCCAACACCCCAACCTGCCTTCTTACGTGGATTTTAAAGGTGTTCAACTGTAAATAGGTGGTAACTGTCTTACTGTAATGACTTATGCACATTCAGTCAACCTGTGATGTATGTATGAATAAATGAATAAATAAGTAAGTACAATAAATACATACCCAAATAAAGTTTGAACATTGCTTTCGTGACGTTTCAGCCAACACATTTCACTCCCAACTCATTAACATACTGATGCCTGGACAGGACCCGTTGGCGTCACTTTTTAACTCTCTGGGTATCCCTTTGGCATCATTTTTAAATGCACTTAGTCAGGACCCACTGGTGATATTTTCTTAACATGCTTGGTCAGGACTTCTTGGAGTTTTAGATGCTCTAGGTCAGAATCCCTTGGCGTCATTTTTCAACATGCAGGGTGACCACTTAGTTAGGGTTAGGAAAAGATTGTGGGTGGGGTTTAAAGATGTCATTTTAAGTGACACACGGGACAAGAACTGTCTTGCCCAGTGTGTCCCATATAAAAGGGTGCCTTTGGCGTCGGTATCTGAAGCTCAGGGCCACTGATCAAGGGTCAGTATGTTGACGAGTTGGGAATGAGAACGGCTTGTATCAGCCCACTGTCTTTCTCATTTTGCCTGACCTTCTACAAATCATTTAAGGCTTCAGTTTTTTTCAACAATCCATTAACAACAGCACACAACTGAATCATAAAATGATTGTGGCATTATCAAGTTATGAAAAGGGAAAATTTGTACATTTGGGATTTAAAATGATGGATTATGAGTGCCAGTACAGCACTATGCAAGTTGTATTAAATAGATTTTTGGAAAACAGTGGGGGCTGTCTAATAGGAGGTTTGGCAAACCTGTAGAACAGACTGTAGAAGCATCTGACCGTGGGAGATATTTTAATGGGTTTAGATTTGACATAGGCAGTAATGGCACAGAAAAGAACAAAAGACTGTACTGCACATCTTATTATTTTATGTTATACATAAATGTGATACTATAATGTGTGTTTGCTTATGTGTCTGCATGTGCACATTTTATATATCTGTGCATTTGCATATGTAACATATGTCAAAGCTTCAGGCGTTTGCTAGGTGCTGCTAGTCGTTATTACATACACACATGAATTGTATTTTTTATTATATTTTTTTACATTATTCACACAGGCCACATAACTCAAAATAACACAAAACATATGTTTCCAAAACAGAACACAGGACGACATTTATATTCATGTCATACCATCCCCACATGCAAAGAACAGGGAAATAATGAGACGACGTTTTGGTCTCTTGCTTCTGCCAGTCTAATGCTGTGTTCACACCAAACATGAAGCAAACCTTCGTCTCACACTCCTTGTGCGAGTTTGACCTTGGAACATTTGTGTTTATTTGCGTTAGTTGAGCAAGATGCGCCAAGATCTCCATGCAGATACCAATGAATTCCGCCATTTCTTAAGTTATCAACCATGGCCAAAGAAACCCACTATTGCTGCTTTGAACCCTTTTGTGAAAATCCCAGATACGACCGAAAACCAAACACCGTCTTGTGTGGGTTCATAACATCATTACACACCTCGGTAAATTTTACCGCCCGCAGACAGCTACAATCATTTTTTTCCTCCATTTCTGATTCAACAACGTCAGGAGGTCAGGAGAATCTCAATGCTGACAGGCTTTTGCGACACAGTGTCATGCAAATAACTAAATCCTAATTACATAATTAACATAACTGTTTATTAGTGTGCCGCTGTTCCGTACGGCAAATGGGCCAGGCAAAGCAAATGGCACGAATTACACAATTGCTCAGCGCAAATTTGCGTCTATTTGTGTCTATTTACTTTGACTTTGTATGTAATTGTGCTGCACAAATCAAATTTGCTTTGCGTATGGCGTGGACACATAAAAAGGATGAGAGCTCGCTGTAGATCATGGCGATGTCCCCCTTTGGCTAAATGTCTGAAGGTGAAATAACTCTTGTTTGAAGTTATCTTCTTTACATGAGTGACATTAGAACATTTATGTGCGTTTATGCTTTTACGTAAATGCTTATATGACTATAAAAAGAAGAAACTCACTGACAATTTCCCAAACTGTGCACAGACTGTCCACCCACCTACATTTCTCCTGTGTGTGTGTGAGTATGCTTGTTAGTGTATGTGTAACTCAGTGTGCACACCTACACAGGCTGTGTGACTGCATGTGTGTGTACATGTTCTACCAGGAAGAGAATATTTGTACAGATGGTGTGTTGGTGGATGGTGCTGCTGCTACTCTGGATAATTATCATAAGTCACAGATAATCCATCAATCATCATTCATCAACATGTTTTCATGAGAGGAGATGGAAATGGAAGAAATGTGTAACTAGAAGGTTCTGTAAGGGGAAGCAGCACACACTGGAATGTAATTAAGTAATCTATAGTTTTATTGCATTTTTAGGAATCATTTAGCCTGCATATCAAAAAGTCAATAAATGAAAAGGTAAAACAATAAGAATTTGAATACAAAACAATGTCATATATGAGGCTGCGGATGTTGTAATACCATGATTGCCTCTTCAGTTGTTTTACTCATTAATTTCTGCCTTGTTTCTAGGGAACAAAATGAAATAAAAACTACAGTTTCCAAAACAAAATGGCCTCCAAATCTCTACGCAAATTCCAAACAAAAACAAAATTTTTAGTGAGAATACAGTGCTAATACAATAATAATAAAGCAAAAAGGTGGTCAAACAGTATTATAGTAGTACCTCTACAAAAAGAAGAAAGCAAAACAAAAATCATTACACTGCCATTTACCAAGTAAAAGGCAGAAAGAAAAATAACAGAAGAATGAAAAGAAGAAAATATAAATTTAAGTTATTGCTAAACTCCCTACTGTGGGGCGGCCTCTAGCCCAGTAAGAGTGTTCGCCCCATGTTGGCGGAGTTCTGCAGCGGCGCAGGGTTCGACCTGCTGCCCTTTGCTGCGTGTCATCCCCCATCTCTCTCCCCCTTTCATGTCTATCCACTTTCAAATAAAGGGAAAAAAGCCCAAAAAATTATCTTAAAAAATAAAAAAAATAATAATCCCTACTGCAAGTCAATCCGGCCAATCTTTAATTGGCTGTCAGAGATTTTAGGAGACATCATCAAATCATCTTTGAACCCTTGGAATGTTTGATGCTGGAGCCAGTTTGGCGTTATTTTGTCACTTATTGGGCGTAGTAGGCTAGTTGGAACCGGTTACCTCCAGGATCTGTGCTAGGCTAAGCTAGCGCTGGGGGCATCAGACAGAGTTACAACACGCACTGAGACGAGGAGGGTATGTATCGACTTGTCTAACTCTGGGGGTTACGGTGAATAAGCTAAAGTCCCAATAAGTCGGCGTGTTCCTTTAACACACACAGGGTCTCTTTGAAATGCTGGAATGCTGCCAATGCTAAATAGCCATGGGAACAAAACAAAGTTTTTAGAGTTTTCGTCCTGAAACAAGCGTAAAATGAAAATTTTCGCACGAAAACCAAGATTGCCAACTTTCTGTCAGATGGAAAAATTTTCTAAAAAATGCTCCATGGACTTCAAGATGAGACCTATGTTCCCTCAAAATTTGGTATATTAACTTCTCATTTTTTTTCCGAATCATGGAGCTCGTTAGGGGGCGCTTGAAAGCCCTTGAAAGGTTTATGTGGTTTAATTTTCAGAAAACACCATATATTTGTTGTACTGCACATTGCCGCAGCTCCTCTTTTCACCCTGTGTGTTGAGTTCTCTGTTTTAGCTACAGAGTGAAGCATCTCACTTCTGTTTAAAAAAGTAATTGTGTGCACATCCCACCTTCTGGCAGGTGCAGGACAATGAGAAATACTAAAGTGAAAAGTAATGTCCCCAACACTGCTTATTAGCTCCCATATTTGTTTTAAATTGGTTTATTAGGATAAACCCCTTGAGATGTATCATCTCGTTTTCAAGGGGGTCCCAAGATTTAATTTAATAAAAAGGCAATGTTTCAACCCTGCTGGGTTTTCTTCAGGCAAATGGTGGACATATTTCTTAAAGGGATATATGTAGGCCTTATAATCAGCTGGTAATCTATCCCTTTATCAAATGTGTCCACCATTTGCCTGAAGAAGACCCAGCAGGGTCGAAATGTTGCCTTTTTTATTAAATGTGGGAGCTAATAAGCAGTGTTGCGGACATTACATTTTTTTCACTTTAGCATCTCATTTCTGTACCATCTTTGTTGGGAGTCGCACATGCGCAGTAAGTACTGCTAGCTAGGCAGTTGCAGAGCATGAGGTCGTGCCATGCTAGCAGCTAGGCGAGCATTCTAACGCGTGTTACAAAGTGACGCACGTTCGTCACGGAAGTAAAGGCTGGACTACAATACAGCTGTTTGGAGAAGTTTGTGAATAGTGTTTTACAACACAATAAAGGAAAGGGGAAAAGCCAAAAAGCATAATATGAGCACTTTCAGCACTCAAAATAACCTCTTACATTTACATACAAAATGTCATGAAAATAACCCATATGTCCTGTTTGTTTAAATTCATTATTTCTTAAAAATATCAGAATCAGTTTTAGAGTATGGTTTGTAGTCTGTTACAAACACATCAGTATCACTTCACTGTTATACATTTTTACAATAAGATTGTACATGCAATTATTAGCTGCCAGGAGAACATGTATCTCTTGCTTGGCGTGTATAATCAAGATTGGTTTCAGTTACCTCATGTGTATGATGAATGCAACAGGAGACATGACTGCCAGGAAGTCAGATGGATAGCTGGGTAAGCCTGCTTACTGTAGTTTTTCAACTAGGTGAGGAAACATGGCAGATCTCTGTTTAGAGGACCCTTTCAGAAATCTGTTCCCTGACAAATACCCTGGCCTTCCTCAATGTCCTCTGGAGAGGAATCCAAACAAATATTGTTATTAATAACAAACAAATGCAATGACTTACAAAGAGACATAACAGCTACAAGTGTATGCACTATACAGGATTTACCCTATTATACTTTATCGACAGGAATTGATAGGTCAAACAGCAAACAGCCATCCACAAATAGTCTATAAACAAAGCACCAGGCTGTCTTTGAGATTTCACATGAACAACGGTTAAAGTTACTCAGGCTACCGATGAATACCATAATTCCTCCGTTCAATTAGGCCTAAGCGATGCACCCCAAGCTTCCATCCTTAAAGGAACACGCCAACTTATTGGGACTTTAGCTTATTTACCTAATCCACCAGAGTTAGATAAGTCCATGAACGTGACTGGTGATCATGGCTGACTTTGTGGAATTCTCAGAGGTATCAAACCAAGATTCAGAACCGTATCGTTTTGAGCCAGAATACACAGACGAGGAGTTACAAATTTTGGAAGCTGATAGACAAGATGCTGAACAGACTGAGGTCGAGGGAAGAATCAGAACGAACATGGACTGGTGGTGTAAATGTGGAACATGCTAACCTATGCCGACAGAAACCGAGTGCCTTTGTTGTAGTGAATGGGACCAGGTATTGCCATCGATGGCAAGGCTTGATGACAATGAAAATCTTTGCATCACTACCACGGAAGATTACTCTGCCCTAATACACCCGGCAGTTGTCGATTTTTTTCCCAGTTGTGACTAGATCAACTGGAAGAAACGCCCCTTGCCGAGTGACCCTAATGGACAGCTGTCCACCAAGTAAGTGATTTTGTAATAATCATGATGCATACATAGTTCAATGCAATTGTAGTATAGCCATGCCATACAGTTGGTCTATACACGTAAACACGAAATATGCACACATGCCATCTGACATAGCACCCTTCAAATAGCCTTTCCTATTTACTTGTAGCCTAGCTATTCATACAAAGTTTTCTGTGCTCTTAGTCAATACAGGTTGGTGTCCTACCGTAGTCTGGCTATCACCAGACCAAGCTCAATATGTTAAGATTGAACATTAGTCTGGAGAGTCTGCTCTGTATTTTCTACTGCACAAGAGGCGTGATCAACGTGCATAGTTCAAATGAGTCTTTACGCAATTGGATAGTCCTTCAACCAATCAGACCAACGATCCGGGTGACGTAGCAGCAACAGCGGCATCAATGGGTTGCTGCGCTTCGGTGGCCGCTATGTCGAATGTAAACAAGAAGCTGCTTGGTCGCTTCTCTATTGTCATCGTGTTAAACCCGCCAATAGCGCGCCAGGTGGATACGCCAGTTTGTGATTGGTCCCCGCAAAATTGTAACAGAAGTAGGATCGATAAACGTAGAGGTTTCCAGCCTAATCTGCAGGGCGAAATCAAATCGCCGGCAGATTGGGCTGGGTTTACCCAGTCTAGTCCTACCGCATAGTTTTGGAGTGGGCCCTAAAGGGAGAAACTTTGGGTAGAAGCAATCGTAAACCATTGACATCATGTGTGGTTGGTGCCATTCAAAGAAAATATCCCTCAGAGACTGGTGTCTATGTGGGATTTCAAGAGGCGGAGGAGGCAATTGAAATGTAACTGTAAGTGCCAACACCAATCATACATAAAGTAATTAAGCTATACTCTTTATCATACACAATTGTCGACACAATTCATAAACTGGTGATATTCATATCTATGACAAGAATAAAAGTTGCATATTTTGTTGTGTTGGTATTACTGTACATGTTGCATAGACTATATCTGTGAATAAATATATGTGAACGTAACATAAAAGAGCAACCTACGAATATCAGAGTGGTACTTGTCAGGGAATTATATGATTGTATTGTCCCTGTCTATTAGTCTGTATACACTTTGCATATTCTACTCAGCCTGTCTGATACTTTGACACTGGCCTGTGAAACTACACTGAGTTTTATTTCATCTTGAAACTATGTGAAACCTTGATTTGCTTTTTGTTTATTGTAATATTTTCAAGTTCAAATACATTCTTGCAACATCTAGTCTGTCAGTGATGAAAAACAGGCCTATGGGATGTTATTTATAACCATATCATAACATTATGAATCTGGACCTGTGAACCTTGATGTGTGTCTGGCAATGACATCCTCCTTCCTGGGTTTTGTAACTCTGGCAATGTTAGCAGCCAAACAGGGAACTTTGAAATGAAATAAGGGGTCTTGGTATTTCACCGATGGATCCAGCCTTCTCTGAATGACTGCATCCATCATGTCGTTCCTGAAAGTCTGTGTTGTTTCCTGGTAGACAGGTCTGGCAATCCATTGTTTGTTTTTGGAAAACCACATTGTGTCTTTGGAGGCCTGAAATGAAAACCAGCATGACTGAGGAGTTTGGTCTGTTTTGATCTGATTCTGATCTAAAGGCTATATTATTTCATGCTGGTTATACCAGCAAAAGTGTTATGTTGTAAAAGATAAATATGGTAATTTATATATTTAGGTGGTAAATTACATACAGATCATTACTGACATAGAAACAAAATAGATGTCCTAAGGTGATGTGTGCGAGCCAGCAGTGACATTCCACTGTGCATTATACCTGCTTACAATATGCACATGAGAAATAAATTAGACTTTGCCTTTGCAATATGTGTGTGTGTGTGTGTGTGTGTGTGTGTGTATGTGTATGTAATGTATGATTGTGTACCTTTGGATCTCCTTTTGATGAGCTACAGCTCCACCACATGTGATTGCTCACACTCTTTATCCAAGGAGCAAGGTCCATGCAGTTCTGTACTGGCCAATTATCTAAAAACCAGCTCGATTTTCCACAGACTGAGAGCCAGAGTAGGGCTACGTCTTTAAGTCACTGCATGCACCTCCGTTGTCGTAGCAACGCGTCATGACAATCATAACAACAATGGAGGACTACATACTAATACTTTTGCTCCTGGCTTTACAAATTCACACTGGAATTCAAAGACGCGCATTGACAGCTCTTCGTGACTGCTATGGACAGAGGATACATTGAAGAAGAAAGGTAATTATCTCGCATGTTTTGACTGTTACTATTATAATTTTTTGCTGGCTCGTGTAAGATTTGGTGTTAAAAATGTGACCGATGACCGGTCTGGCCCTAAAAAAGGCCAGATGTAATCTGATTCCAATTTTAAGGTCACTACACCTCACACCCTCAAATCTTAAGTGTTCGTTGACTGGTACATCAGAAATAAAACTCAGGATTCGTTCAGTTAGAATTATAACAAACTTTAGTGAAGAATGATATTGCAAATACAAGTACGTGTACACGGATCAGATATTACAAGACATGTCTATCTCTCCTAACAAACCGACACTCGCCAAGCATCTGATGCTATGTTAAAAAGTATTTTCATCCATTTCTGTCCCATCTTCTGGTGGTGCTGTCATCAGTTTTGGATGCAGTCCAGATCCTCCCGGCTCCCTTTGTCCCTACCACGATGTAGCGCAATGTATGAAATGTTACCTTGATTCTCACACTCCCAAGCCGAAAACAGACATTTGTTACTCTTGGGATATTTTACGGTTGCTTTCTATTTATCAAATATATACACTGGTTACAAAATGTTTTACGATGTTCATATTACTGAATACCTGTGTATTTTCTTTATCTTCTGCAGACTTAGGGAGCGCTGAGAGCCAAGGACATTTCACAACCTGCACCATACTTCTCACCGTTTGCGAATAACTGACCATTGTTCCCTGCTCCCCCCCGATCTAAGAGTTCTTTGATTAGCTCAAATTATCTTCCCAATGTCCTGGTACTCCTTTTTCAAATTATATCTGCCAGATGGCTTTTCTCACAAACAGTCATTAAGAGCAGACACAATGGCCAGTTATGATTCTAAAAGCTTCTACATACTTTATTGACAAGATATATCCTACACTTGCGACATCTATAGCATATCGATGCTAACTAGCTAGCTGTTAACTTAATGCTCATATTTCAAGTTCAAGTAGTGTATTGTCATGTACTCATAAAGGTATTATAATTATAATATTATATATGAAATGAATGTTGTGTGTTTGGGTGTGTGTGTGCGTGTGTGTGGGGGGGGGTGATTGGTGTGTGTCGTGGATGTAATACTGTACAATACCATAGCCTACCTGTAAACAAACCAAATGATACAGGATTTTACCCTTGCAGATTGTATTATGGCTGAGGGCAAGGTGGAGGAGGACACATATTGTTTGGGCATACCACCGATCACACTATTGGTGGGACACAGTTGTGCCGGATTTCACCCCTACACAGTTTGTTCGAAACTTTCGAATGTTCCGGGAGTCTTTTGAATACATATGCGATCAGGTCAG
Organism: Sander lucioperca; assembly: GCF_008315115.2. NCBI lineage: Eukaryota > Metazoa > Chordata > Actinopteri > Perciformes > Percidae > Sander > Sander lucioperca. The sequence goes on from NC_050173.1 coordinate 4,537,391, forward strand.
GCATCTCATGGGCAGAATGAACACTATTTACCGTATGTCTGTTCCAGTGAACAAACGTGTAGCAATTGCTCTCTGGAAGTTGGCTTCCACCAGCATTGAGTATAGGACCATTAGCCACCTTTTTGGGGTAGGTCTAAGCACAGTGTTTAACTGTGTTCAGGATTTCCGAGACTTGTCATAAGGGTCTTGCTCCCTAAACACATCACCATTCCAGATGCTGCTAAGATGGTTGAAATTGCCACCTTATTCCATAACCACTGGAGAATACCATAGTGTGTTGGTGCAATAGATGGAAGCCACATCCCAATCATTGCACCCGATGAGTATCCCAGTGACTATTTTAACAGGAAAGGGTGGCACTCGATTATATTGCAAGGCATTGTTGCAAGGAGTTGTGGATGGCAGAGGCCTGTTTTAGGAAGTGTGTGTGGGCTATGCAGGGAGTGTGCATGATGCAAGAGTGCTAAGGCAATCACATTTGTGGGAGCAACTAAGTGATGGGGAATTACTTGGACAAAACAAAATGATCATCTCTGGCATTAATGTTGGACACTACCTCATCGGTGACCCCACTTACCCAATGCAGCATTGGCTTATGAAGCCCTTCTCCGACACTGGAAGACTGAAGTCACCTGAACAACGCACCTACAATTACAGATTGAGCAGTGCGCGTTCGGTTGTAGAGATGGCTTTTGGAAGGTTAAACGGGCATTGGAGATTTCTCCTCAAAAGAAACGACAGAAGAAAATGACGACCTGCTGTGTGCTTCATAATATTTGTGAAGAGCATGGTGACAATTTTATTGAGGAGCGTGTAGACAGGCAGTTAAACATTCAACCTCCAGGTCAGGCATTACCTGAGCATGGTGAGCCGGTTGGACACACACCCTTGCTGTTAAAAACAGATAAACAAAAACAGCTATGACCAGTGTACATTACATTCTTACTCACAGAAATAAACAGAAACTCAAAACACTCATTAATCTGCTTTTGTGTTTTAGCTCTCTCCTGCTCAGACAATCTACTGGAGGCTTTCTTCAACTATATCAGCGCAACTGAGAATGATGTGCTAACTGAGGCAATTAGCAACTTCAAAGGAGCAGATATGGATGAACTCCTTAGCATACTCAGCAGTCACAACTGCTGTGTACTCCCAACTGAAGAAAATCTGCCAAGTCTGGTGGAGGAAATAGCCCACAAAGAGATGGTACAAGAACCAGCATTTATCATCAAGTGTTGGAAGCCAATTCTCAGGTCTAATGGACAATCCATGAGTACGGAAGGA